>NW_026453446.1:0-28959 GCF_025200985.1 Drosophila gunungcola
AAAATTACTTATACGCAGTGTTGTTTATATGGCGTACCTTGTGCATATTTGTGTCATTCACTTTTTTGTGATATAAAAATGTTTTTTCAATAACAAGATTGTTATATTGGGTGGTAACGCCACCCAAAGTTGCCCTATAACTCTTAAACTAAAATTTTTTTTAATTTGTAAAACTGGTTAAGGGAATTTTAATGACATCATTAAAAAGTCCAGCCAGAAAAGTATATAAATGGACTAAATCTTTTTCTAGATATTTATTTTGAAATTAAAAAAGTTTTCTCTTAGTTCTTCCTGCGGGTCACAATCACGACGGTTTTGTGGCACCTTTTGGGGTTCTTGCACTTCTTATTCGGAATGCGAGTGTGGCACCAGTTGTTGCCCTTCCAGCAACGCTTCTTGTGGGTGGATGAGGCAGTGGTCGAGGTGGTGGCCGACGCCTGATGTTGTCGTTGTGCTGCAGGTGGTTGTCGTAGTGGTGGCAGCAGTGGTAGTCGTGGCAGTATCGTCAGTACCACTTGCAGAATAAGCCAACTGAATGGCCAAGGCAATAAGAGCGACCACGAAAAGGAACTTCATCTTTACTTGTTGAGGAGCGTTGGAAAAGGAAGTGAAAATGCCTGATCAAGTTGGAGCTATCGAGTGTTGTGATTGACTGGTGAACCAACAGTCGTTTTTTATAGCGAGTCTTAGTTCCGTTACAGCTGTGTCAGTTTTGTGTTAGTAAGCACATTTGCCGAAAAATAATATTAAAAACGATTTCCTCACTAAATGTGTGTCAATACGAGACAATTAAATATTTGCTAAGTCCAAATAATACCCAAAGACATGATTTTATTCTGAAAACAGCTCAGCACCCACAACTAACCCACTAAAAATGATTTAAAATTATATGTTTTAAAGATGTAAATAAAATCCTGTAATTCTTAAACCTTTTTAAATATAAGTATATTTATCCCAGGTGAGTACAAAGTGTTAAGGGCTAAATAACAAGTCAAATAACTTTATTTTTTATGTGCGCTTCAGGTCTTATACCAATGGTTTGAGCATTGGCTGACCAGGTAAAGTAAATTACATAATGTATGAGCTGTGTAAAATTTTTGGGTACGGAACAATCGGATATGTTAATTTATGGTATAAGACACATTTAAAATAAAATTAATTATGTAAAATCAAAATAAAGTCTAATTTAAGACCCATTTCAAGCTCACAAATAATAATCTTACTTTTTATTAGTGCATAAGTTTTAATGGAGTATTATTTTATTAGTTATTACTCTATGAAAAGCGAAGGGGCATACCAAATCCATATTGCAATACAAACATTTGTATTTTAGTTTAATAATAACAAAAGAAGGCACACTTGGCATATTAAAGTTTATATACCCTTAGTGTTTTCGGTTTTCTTATCTTTTCTAGTTGTCATTATTAAAAGGTTACCCACATCCTATTGACCTCAATGTTTTGTGTGATTTCGACACAACTAAACTTGTAAGCAGTTTTCCAATTTTTTTTCTTGAAAATATAAATTCTTGTTCAAAATCCATTTCGATTTGGGTTTCATGAGTAAAAGATGAACAAACCTTTATAAAAACACAACTAGGATATGTTGAGCTATTTTAAATCTTATATATTTAGATATATTTTTTTGGAATGTTAATTTTTCCTGTGGGTCACAATCACGCGGTTTTGTGGACCTTTTGGGGTTCTCTGCACTTCTTATTCGGAATGCGAGTGTGGCACAGTTGTTGCCCTTCCAGCAACGCTCTTGTGGGTGGATGAGGCAGTGGTCGAGGTGGTTGCCGACGCCGATGTTGTCGTTGTTGCTGCAGTGGTTGTCGTAGTGGTGGCAGCAGTGGTAGTCGTGGCAGTATCGTCAGTACCACTTGCAGAATAAGCCAACTGAATGGCCAAGGCAATAAGAGCGACCACGAAAAGGAACTTCATCTTGAATTGTACTGGGATCTTTGGGAACTGCTGGGCTTGGACTATCGAGTGTTGTGATTAACTGAAATTCAGGCAACCACTTATATAGCCAACCGCCAAGTTCCGCCTCAACCGCGTTTGCCTTTTGCTATTTACTCCATTTTTTATGTTTCACCAACGCTTAAAGCGAGAAGAACAGAAATAGTAAAATTTGCCAAGCAAACTAATCAATTATGTATAGACAAGCCCATCTTTACATCTGCCAAAAGTTCAATTACAAATTGGTTACTGCAAATAAAAAATACTGAATTATACAACAGAATCAAATAAAGCTGCAAATACAGAATATTTCCTATATTTTATTAAAGAGTGGGCTTGTAACAATTTTTTTGTTTAATTGTTGTTTTCCATTAATGTTTGCAACTGAAGGCCCGTATTTTGACTTACGTTTTTAAATGTACTAAAAGATCTGAAGAAAAACCACACAATATTTTTTTTCACATTTAAAAAATGTTATTGTTTTTTTTTGTATTGTATTTTTTATTTTTTAATCAACTTTTACACAGAGAAAAAAATTAAATTGCAATTTTTGCATTTGTTTGTTTAATTTGATTAATTAAATTTGTTAAATTGCTAGAATTTGTTAAGCGCTACTAAAATTTAAATTTGTTTTATTTCATTTGTTTTGCTTCATTACATACACTCATAATCATATAGGTAGTATATGGTATACATATATAATATATATTTTGTATCTTCCCCTCTCATTCTTTTGTTTCAGCTCTCGCTCTAGACTCGTTATTCGTTACAGACCTATTGCCACATATATAATGGAAATCGTTAAACCTTACTTCGTCACATAACTATGTGGTGTACAACAGAGACGCACATCAACGATACTTTAGAACAATGTATCATTCCCTTGAATATTTGATTTGTCGTTACTGAAACAAGCGCAGATGTGAACTGGAAAATATTCGGGAGGGAATCGGATTCTAAGAGTTTTCTTCTGCTGATTGAGCGCAGCCGAAACTAGAACTTAAAGTGGAAATGATAATGATAATAATGAAATCTGGCTCAGATTGCATATGGTGGGATAATCGTTTGAATTTAAATTCCTATCGATAATCAAAGATGCCATACTGATTTCGGTCGCAATTGGAATGCAGTTTTAATTTAAATTTAGATTTGGGGGTCTATTCAGCTTTGAAGAAGGGGTCTCTAGTTTTACGGATAGAGAGAGAGAGAGAGTTAGAGTTATTTGCTTTCGATTTTACTTTTGAGGCGATCGTTTTTAATTGATTTGTAATTTGTAATTTGATTTTTGAATGCATTAATTGGTTCCCTTAAACAACACACACACCTACATTGAAAATATACATTAGTTACTGCCGTAGTAGTAATCGTAATATTTGCCTTAATCGGTAACTCTGTAGTCTGTAATAGAATGTGTAAAATTCTACAATATATATAGATATATCCATACATCTATTTTACATTCATATATAGACTTTTTGCATACCCTTGCGTAAATACATATTATATCCGCTTGCCTATGGGTTTGATTACTATTCACGATTTTGTTTTCGCTTTTCGTTTTCGTTTTTGTTTTTTGGTTTATCATTATTGTTTACAAAATACTTGAGGAGCACTGGACAGATCTAAGATTCATTTCTTTCCTTGTATCTCTATACAGTTTACACTTATCCATGGAAAACGTAACAAAAAAAATCTCCGAAAACTGGAGCTTGTTTCTCTACTTCAAAAGACAATATTCGATTACAAAAAAAGCTCAAGAAACCACATAGAAAATGCCTTCGAGATCTACAATCTAACAAGGTCTGTTAAAATCGTAAACGAAAAAAATGTTCGGCAAATGATATTGGAAATTCTACAAATTAAAATCTCCTACAACTACTTTGTTATTAATTAAATCAATTGAACAAAAGGAAATCATTGCAATAATTATTTTTCTCGCTTTCTTCAAATTTAATTTTATTTAAGATTACTTTGTTTGTTATTAAATAGATCACATTCATGGTTCTATTTCTTTACTTGCTTTATTTATGTTCACATTTAAATAGTTAATACAATATATATTTAGTTTTTGTTTCTTCTCATTTATTGCTGCTACGGTGGCCCTATTTACATACACTATATATCTTTAGTATATGCATATGCTTATGTGTGTGTTTGTGTCTAATGAACGAATGGAGTTGAAAAAAGTCGATACTTGAGTTTGAGATGGCTAAAACATTTGTTATGCGTTAGAGGGTTCTTGGCATTTTACACCTGGGTTAACCTAAATAAGTTTAAAGCAAGTTTTACATACTTAAATTGTATTTTCTTTTGTGTAATTTTCCTTACGCTCTTTTCTTTATCATATAATGAGTTCTTCATCTTATTAGTCGAGATCTTTGTGGGATTGATTATTGATGGAAAAAGTATTTAGTTAGTTTAAATTAAATTATTGCAAATGTTTTTTTGTATTTCTTGGTTTTATAAATAAATTCTTGTTTGCCATTGCGTGTGTTTGTTTGTCGGTGTGTTATGCACGATTATAAACTACAATTAACCTGTCGAATACTTGGGATCTGTTGTAATTTTTATTTTGTGGCGCATGTGAGAGCTTTAAGAGATCTGTCATCTACAACAGATTTAATGAATTTTGTTTTCACTTCTTGGTTTTGTTATTCTACGCTAAAAATTATTTTAAAATTTATTAACACAGATGACTTTATATTTTCCGAAAGGTTTTGCTTCTGCCTCTTCACAATAGTTACCCATTTTTTTCATAAATTTTTTGCTTGTTTTTATAAATAATTTCACTGCTTAGATCTTTCGTTAATCAAAACAATTTGTTTGCCAACTAACTAGCCAAAATGTATCCATACATGTGTATAAGTTAAATATTATAACCGTTTTCTATCGATATTCATCGTTTCTTCCTTATCAATTTTGTTTTTTTTGTCATATCGTGTTGTTATTGTTGTTTGCTTGTTTTCAATTGTTTTTTAGTTAACTAACTACAGATAAACACACAGCTACGCACATTGAATGAAATCTTCTGCTGGATTAAGTTTAATTTCTCTTGTTGTTGATTTCGACTTTGCTTGTTTAATATTAAAATCTTACATTAGAAACACATCAAATATTAGAAATATTTTTCATATATATCTATATATGTATATTGTATATTCAGCCATTTGGCTACACTTTCTTCGCAAAGTTTGGAACTCTGCACAAAAACAAGAAAATAATAATAATCAATTAAAATTATAATACAGAGCTTAATCATAAATAGGTGGAAATATTTTGAGAATTGTTTGAATCTATTTATCTAACATAAATTTTGTTGCTTTGTTGTTCTCTAAGATAACTGGGATCGAACCAAATTTCGAAATAATTTCCAATCTATTCCAAATATTCTGCAATCGGTTTTTTTGTTGTGTATGTGAGTGTTTTCGTGAGTGTGTATGCGTTTATCAATATTCATAATTATTATATAATATCACATCAACTTTGTTTTATATTTGTTATTATTAACTTTCCTCTTTCTGCTTCGGTTTATCGCTTTCGATTCTTATTGTTTGCTCTCATATATATAGAAATTTGTTAGTTTTCCTTTTCTCAATACAGTATATAGATTTATGTATGCATGCATGCGTTTAGAAGTAATAGCCTAATAGAATCGTGACAAAAAACATGTATTATACATTATGCACTGAAGTTATACATAACATATAAGCTACATTTGATTCCTGGATTATGATGATGATACATGGTGATGGTGTACACACATCCATACATACAAATGGGGTTAATACTCGATTCTTCCGACCGGGGGGTGTTACCTTGTGTTCAATTTAAAACGGATCACCGACCACCGTTCACTGAGTGAGGTTTTCTTCTGCTTGTCTGCCTTAACGTTTTACAATATTTTGAATATTCCTTATGGTTTTGTTTGTTCTCCTCACTCTCCTCGTTTTCAATACTTCTTTTTTTTGCAATTTTTTTCGTTTTTCAAAAAGTACCTTTTTTGTTTAAGCCAAAAAGTCAGTCCAATAAGAGTTTTGAGTTGCCTGCAACTGCAGTTGATTTGTTTTTGTTTTCATTTTGGTTTTTTTGGTTTTGTTTTAGAGCTTAGGTTCCAAAATAATTGTTTTTGCTTTAGCGTTGAGTTGATTTGTTATTTGCAAGAGTAAGTTGATAGTTTGTGGTCCAAAAGTTTGCCTCTACGGTTAAACATCACCTCTTTCTCTGTATTCCGCAATGAGGATCATGAATCTAGGGGGATCGCGACGAAGGGGCACGACCGATAGATGTTGCTATTGCGATTGCTGCTATTGTTGTTTCTGCTGCTGTTACTGTTGTTGTTCGGAGGGATTGAGTTCTGAGCAGCCCAGCTATTCTGGTTCGCCATCCATGCCGCTCCTCCGTCGAGGGACTCACTGGGATTAGTAGAGCTTCTTCTTGGTCAGCGTGAAGTCGGGACTAATGTTGATAGTATTGCTACGTGTGAGGTTTCTGGTGGAGATTGACAAGTTACTTAATATGCTGATGCTGGCGCACTAAACATCACTCAGTGGCACTCACTTTATAAACTGCGGCAGCAGGGAGGTCCAGCCGCTCTTGTCCTGCCTCAACGTCAAGTACAACTCGAATATCGACACCGTGTCCGGGTCCACCTTAAAGGATGCAATGCGCCTGCAAGGGGAAAATAGAAAATATTAAAATTTGTATGGTTGGTTTTATTGCTTTAGCAGGCAAATTATGAACAAAATTTAAAAATAATAATAAATAATCATAAATACTTTGTTTTCTGAACCTTTTTCTGCTAATCAACAATAAATCCAGGATCGTCAAGTATCCTTTCAGATTGCCCACATAGTACCACTCACCTCACATTATTCGGCTCGCTCTCGAACTCAATGAAGAGTGTGCAGGCCCGCTCGCCACACGGCTCCCGCTCCGACATCCGGATGATCTCGGCGGCGATGCGCTGCGTGAGGTCGTTGGGCAGCGTGACCTCGGTGCAGGCCAGGTGGCGTCGCTTGGCGTCCCGCAGCTGGGCCTGCAGCTGATGCGAAAGCTCCCGCACCGCGCTGGCGCTCACGTCGTCCAGGTTGTCGGCGGCCCCGAATCGAGCGCCGGCCGTCGACTGGAGCGGCGAGGCGGGAAGTGGGTGGTGGTAATGCTGCTGCTGCTGCTGCTGCTGATGATGATGATGGGCGGTGCTGGCCAGCACGTTGGTCATGTAGGCGTGGTGATAGGCGGCAGCACTGCCAGCGCTAAGCGGCACCTCGAAACTGGCCGCAGCCACCGGCGAAGTGGCCTGCTTGGGAGTGGTCACCACCCCTCCAGCTCCTCCTCCGGCCATCGGACCACCGCCCCCTGCCGTTGGGGGCGTGACGGGTGGGCGCGTATTGAGCGCCTGGTGCTGTCGCATATGGAGCACGGAGGCCGGATGGCCATCCACCACGTCGACGTCCAGTACACCCTCGCCGGCGGCTGTGTTCCCGTTCACGTTTCCGTTCGCGGCTGCGGTCAGCTCCTCCTCCTCCTCCAGCGGTGCCGTCGCAGCTTGCCAGTCTGAAAAAAAACCAGATACGTGCGTTTAGTTAAGGTAATCAAAGAAAATATATTTGAATATTTTGAGTAAAATGTATTTAATTGTCATTCTGATTACATTACATCTAAATTTTATTTATGGAATCATGTAAATACTTAAATACATTCCTTTTGGAATAACTACACTATATACAATTTAATTATTGAGCAGTTTCAAATTTAAAATGAACTCGATGCAAGTTATAGAATTCGCCTGAATTGACGAATGTCAGAACGCAAGCCTGGTTATGTCGAAAATTAGAGAAATATTCACAGCATTGAAAGAATTTTATCCGTTTAATGTTAATGGAAAATGGTTTCTTTCGATTTACGCGAAAACCGGCTTGAAAAAATTCGAGTTACGGAAGTTCAACTGTAGTTTTGGATGGCACATCGACCGGCAAAGAGTTCCGTGTGGGAATGGAAGCGAAAAAAATCAGCTGATGTCTGAGACTCGGGATCCACACTCGCGTTCCACTCAGTGGATCCGGAAAGAGAGCAGTGCGCAGACTCCGCTTCCAGGGTGAATGGAGAGGGAAGAGGCGAGGGCCGGAGGAAATCACCTGGCAACAACAGCTGGAAAATCAGCCGTTTCCCGTTTCCAGCTGACGCTCTCTCTCTCCTTCTCTCTCTCTTTCTGCCCCCCAATTCAGCAGTTTGTGTCTTACCTCCTCCGTTTTACCCCTTTCGCACGACTTCCTCCATTGCTTTTATTTTTTTCTTTGCTGTTATTTTATTACCCGACCAGACGATAAAAAGCGGAGCTCAACTCCTCTCAAAAACTCAACTCCAATGAGCTTGGAACAGTGGGGTGAATTGTTAAAAAACAAACACTGTTTTCAATTTGTTTCCTGTAGAATACGCTTCTTAAAAATCTTCGAATGTTTACTAATATTGGTCAATTTTGGGCGAAGTTTGATTAAAATTATTTCTTCCAAAGCAGATAATTTAAAAAAATTACCAAAAAAAAATTTGGAAATCCATTAGTTAAATTCTTGTTTTAGTAATTTAGTAACACCAATGTGTTCCAAAATGATTCTCAAATTATCCAGAAAAAACGTAAGAATCTTGATTCAGTTCTTTCGATTTCCTTGATTTTTTACTTTAACAATAGATTCATACTCCTATCGTGAGTCCATGTGCAGCAAGTACAAATTAACTACTTGGCTTGTCTCGACAGCGCCTTGTAATTAGCGCGGAAACTTCTTTAAGAGGGGCTCCGTTTCTACCCTCCCATCCCACATTTCCGTTTTTGCCCATGCCGCCCACGGTATAATCATTGCAATGTTGCTGAATGGACAATTTGCTCTCGTTAGCATTGCATGTGTATCTCTATCCTGCTCCCACACTCCTGCATCTTGCATTGTCTGCCGTTCTCTCTTTTCTTCCATCTTCCTCTGGCTCCTCGGCACACCCGTGTAATTAAGAAATTAACGGCACATGTTGGCGGCTCTGCATGTGTCCACATTTCTGTGCATCTCTTTTCCTCTCACTTAACGTCTCCCTCCCACTGCGTATGTGTTATTGGAATTTGTCAAGTGCCGTTGTCTCCACCTCCACAAAAGGGTTTGTGCGAAGTCAAAAAAGCGAAAGCCAAATAGAACCATATCAAAAAAAAAAAATTGACAGCGACCACACACTTAATTACGAAGCACATAACCAAATGTGTATATTGTATGAATGTAGGAATGTACTTCTGCCACAGCTGCGAACAAATTACTAGCTGTAAAACTCTTCTCATAAATTTATAAAGTCTTGATATCTTTACGAACCAATAAAAGAATTCTATAAATCGTATCAATTCTATAGCTATTTCCCCTCAAGATATTTCTGTGCCACCCCAATTTTTTATATTTACTGAGCAAAATAAACAAAACATTTTTTAAAAAATAAAGACAGATTTAAAAGCTTACTCATTGTTTAGTACGTTAAATTATGTTAAATTTTAAACAAAAACTACAAATTGTATTTAACATATGTACATACATATGTATAGGCGACAATGGTCTCAAAAAATTGGTCTACTAAAATAACTCATAAATAAGGTATGGAGAACAAAATAAAATTTTTATGTGGAGTTTAAAACAAGTTCACGTCACCTGACTGAAATTAATTTATCAAATCGAAGACGTATGAGTAATAAATCCAAAGCGCAAATC
Source organism: Drosophila gunungcola (assembly GCF_025200985.1). Classification (NCBI taxonomy): domain Eukaryota; kingdom Metazoa; phylum Arthropoda; class Insecta; order Diptera; family Drosophilidae; genus Drosophila; species Drosophila gunungcola. The sequence goes on from NW_026453446.1 coordinate 9,692, forward strand.
CTTAAAATTAAAATTGTTTCTAATCATAAATGCACCAATGCTTTTTAATTTTTTTAAATTTTGATGAATAGGCTCAATCAAAGTAAAATATGTGTGTATGTATGTATATGTTTGTAAGTATCCACTGTACTTACACAATTACATATGTATATACAAAGTAAATTATACATACATACGTACATATGTAAACATTTATGTAAAAGGATGTGTTTTGAGGGTGGTGAATTGGTATGCATATTTGCTTTTGGAAGAGAGATGGGCATATTGACGAACCATTCCCCACCCCCTTCCATTTGCACTCTTCATCTCTTTCTCTTACACTGTCTTACTTGCCGCAGCAAACGTGGAGCATTTGTGGTTGTGTATTTTGTGCATTCGAAATTACAAAGAGCAACAACAACGAGCACAAGAGTGTATAACAATACCTGCGAAAAGAAGAGGAATCAGCAACGCAACATCAGCCCATCCAAGTTAACGGTAAACCGCAAACATGTCTGTTCTTGTTCGCTTGTATTTTTCTGTTGTCGTGCAGTTGGGTGATTGAGACGCATAGATGTGGTGAAGTGGGGGGAAAGAGTGGGAGCAGAAAGGTGAGCTTCGGACTTATTACTTTTCTCACTCAGTGCGTGGCGTCGGTTGGCCTTGAGATTCAATTTTCGCGCGCTTTGGGATGACAATCATGTTTTTACAGTGAATATTGGCTAAGAGAAACAAATACATTGTTTTCCATACTCGGAATGGATTATTTTGATTTTCATCCAAAGTTTCTTTTATATCAAACAAATCTAAAAACGATGTATGTATACTTTTTTTATTGTAAAGGAGGATTCGGGTATACAAAATTTTATAGCAAGTAATTATTTTTACTTTAGTTACATGCCTATTTACGTGTGTACCATGTACTATCTATGTATGTAGGTACACACTTCATTATTTTATCTAGTATTTACTGTAATACTGCTTTGAAAATTGATAATTCTGCTGCTTTTATTTTAGACTCTCCACTTAATTACTGAAGTGAACCGTTTGGTCTGTTATCAAAGTTGATTGTTCAGTCCCATTCTGTTTTGGATCTTCAATAAAACCTCGCTAATCGAGTTAAATTGGTTGTAAGACAGTCAGTCCATGAACTGTGTTTCGTATGTGTTTCTGTTTGATTGCTGATATGTACAGTATACAAAGTACATTTGTATGAATGTATGTATGGTATGTTAGTTTTTTTTTTAAATAAAGAATAAATAATTCATTTCGCTCAATTTTGGAAGTCATTCGCATTTGTACACCTAAAGTAATTATTTGGGAACCCCTACGAAGCTAAATTTAAATATTCATGTGATTTATAAATACTAAATCTACTTCTTGATAACCCTTTTTCGCGAGATATGTACATGTACATATGTATGTATGTATGTTCATATGTATGTAAAATATAAAGGAAGATAAAGAGCTATGTAGCCATGGACAGGGCATAACTATTCTTTATTCAAAGAAATTAAGTAATTAATTAAGCAACGTTATTGCCACTATTCTCTTGGCGCCTCTCTTTTTGGGCCTTATCCTCAGGAGTATTACTACATGTATATTTGACCATATAAAGCGCATATGCGCACATTTTCTTTTATAAAATTTATTTTCGGAATAGAAGTAAAAAAAACAAATTCAATCCCCAGGCTTTATTACTTACTATGTATTTTTTTTACAACAAATTAATAACAACTTCAAAGAAGTCAAGGCTAAAACGCCAAGTTTTATAAACAAATTTATAAGTACTAACATGTATTCATTTAATACGTATTCGTAAAATTAAAAAATTCTAAAGATTACTAAAATTTGTAGCCCAGCTGTATACATTCTTTATAGGGAAAGAATAATGACCATGTGTTGGTGAGGCTGGTTCTTCGTATGTCCTTCGAAAATAAAATTGCATGTGCTCAGTCAGTCATGAAATTAAATTGACTGCAAATACATACGTTGCCAGGGGCGTGTAGGGGCGGTACGGGAAAAGGGGTGGCTCAGAGTCTGAGGTTTGGTTGGGTCTGCAGAGCTTTGAACGCGTTGCAAGCCAGCAACAAGGTGGGGAATATTTCCAATGCGGCCCCCTCAGCTTTTTTCACGCCAAATCTGCCATTCCAGACCATTAAGTCTTTTGATTGGAAAACGGCCCCTTACATTATAAGCATTTAAAAAAGGCCAGTGCTTAAAAAAGTCTGTGGCTTTTAAAACTGAACTTTAAACTAGTTTTTAAACACATAAACATTTAATGGTAATATTAAATATAAGTTTTTTTTTTTAAAAGATCCAAGTCAAAATTATAAGAACCATAAAAAAAACTAGAACCGAATGCTGAAAGCTTACAGGAGTATTGTTGGCCTCAAATCGATAATTTATGTTGAATAAAAACCATATTAGTAAATTATTATGATTGTACATGTTCTGTTTGATACTAGGCATTCAAAAATTCTTTAAAATGAAAAATGTTGAAATTACAGAAATTGGAATCTAGCGTATGTACATATTTACTGTTTGCTGATATTAATATCCCAATGTTCATTAATATATATTTTTAAATCGCATTCCCGCTAAAATTGGCAACACTGTGAGTAACGGTAAATCTGCGAGAGTTTGTGTGCGCGGCGACATGTCGTTGCATGTCGCTACCACCGCCGCTTGTTGTGTTGTATTGTGTTGTGTTCGCCTCTGGGTGATTTTACATTTTTTGCTGTTTTTGGCTTACGTGCTACGTGGCAATATGGCTATATGCATATGCAATCACTCCCTGATGCCCTGGCGGCCGTTCCCCGTCTAATGTGCCCAACTTAACTCTTTCTTGCTGCCGTGGTGCAAAGTTTAAAGTGACAGGATTAACAGGATGTTGCATAATCCGCCCGTCAGACACATGAACAGGATATGCCCGCCTGGCTTCGGACAGGAACAAAGTGCAAAATGCATAATGCAAATTTCACATTTTTGCAACCCCCTGTACGTAGCTATCGGGTTGTAAAAGTACACATACATATGTACTCTCGTGAATGAAAATCTGGTTCTTGTTTTACCAAAAATTTGGAAGAAATTGAAAATTTAAGATGTATTTGACCAGTCAGGGTTAATGAAAAGGTTAATTTATAAAAACACTCAAGGCAATAAGCAATCCATTTGAAATCAGAAGCAACATATGTACATACATATATAAAAAATGTTCCATTGGTTAGAAAAATACTTGAATAAATAAATTTTATAATCTCTGGAAAATTTGCTAAAGACATCAAATGAAATGTTGCCGTAAGCTATTAAGTTAATTGAATCAAAAAAAGGAAAATAATGGGTCATAAACATGAAAAATAAAAATGTTCGTGGCACATTAAAATATCCGAAATGTGCCTTAAATGAGAATTCTTGCAAGAAACGACCCGAGTGGATTTTGTAATTTCACAAGGTGAGCAGCGACCTCAAATTTAGTTTTAATGCGTGGCAGGGCATTAAAATTAATCAAGCGTAATAGCAGCGAACAATACATTTTTAATCATGTTTTTTTGTTTGATTGCACCTGATTTTAATACTTCTGACTCCGATGTATTCGTTGATTTGATTTGCATTTTACAATTAACATAAAACTCAAATGTTTACTTGAAATGCAGAAGAACTCGGTTTTCTTAAAAAAAAATCTATAACCACAAGTCAAAATTCATGATTATCTTGTTTATGAAACTTTATTGTATGTTGCTTGTTCTTAAGGTTTTTAAAATAAATTTTGTTGAAACAAAAAACAGCAGACTACTTAGATTTTAAATTTTTAAGCTAATTGTGATAATTTTTTTTTATAATTTTAATATTTCTAAAACTTTTAACTATTTTATCCCTATGGTTGTTTAGTTTTGTGCCAACGGGTTTTGAAATCATATAAATTTACACAGAATGTATTAAAATTAATTTTGTATAATTATTGTATCACTTTCTTTTTTTATTCACTTTAGACCAAACTATTTTAATTATATCCTAAGTGTACGGCATAAAAACTTTGAAGTCTCTCGACTTCTAAACTTTTACGTTTTCAAAAAAAAAAAGCAATATAGACGAAAATAATTGAGAGTCCTAAAGGTTTTCTATAATGTCTTGTGAATTTAAAATTTTTCACGCAAACTTGACCGTCTGTCTTATTAGAATCCCTAATAAGTTTTATTTAAACACTTTCTCAAAAGTTTACTCAAGTTAATAAGTTGTTTATAGATTGAACTTACCTTTAATTTTATTAACACCGAATTTTCCCTGAATGTGATTTTGTACTGAGAGCACTTCCATCTTCATAGAATGGCCGTTAAAACTGCTATTTTGTGTGTTTTCAGCCAAGTGGGTTTTTCAAATTAAAGCCTTGTTGTCAAATATATAGATTTCGATTCCAATACCGATCTCGACCGACTTTCGTTGCGTTTTATTATATTGCGTGAGTGTGGATAGTTGTATTTAACGTACGTATAGAAATGCACTTTAATCACAAGAATTTGATTTTATTTCGCGTGTGTGTTGTGTGTTATTTTGTGGGTGGAGAGTTCGATTTTCCAGTGACAGCGTTTAACAAACAATTGGAAAAGTATCAACAACTAAATTTGTTATTCTAGTTAAACATTTCAATTCAATACATGCTAAAAAATCAACGCAAATCGCCGCCCCGTCCAGCTCTCTCTCTCTCTCGCTTTTTCTTTCGCTCTTTTCTTGGGCCTCCTTTTTCTTTCTCGCTCTGTCTGGTTTTTTGTTAATAAATTTAAGCACAGCACATGGTTTTGATTTAATTTGTTGTTGGTTGGACAGATATTTCGATTTGCTACATATGGCGGAGTTTCAAGTGCTGATGGCTGCGTTTTGTAGAAGTGTTCTTTTTTCCGGTTTTCTGGCTATACTTCTGCTCATTTGGTCCGGTGTGCGAAACTATATAGACTTCAATTGTTCTGCTCGCATTGGTATATATATTCGTGTTCGTCAAAGCGATTGAGTGGGTTTTGCCTCGCTCTGTAAGTTAGCATGAGCAGAACGAATATGCGCAAGAACGGAGCGTAGCTTTAAGTTTACAGAGAGGTTCTCTCTCCACTTCTTCCCTCTCCTCGACGCTCGCTCAGCTGTGGCTCCTGCGTTTGTGTGGGTGTGCGAGAGCAGCGCGGCGAGAGAGCTTGGAACTAGATGAACAACTGGGCCTCGATAACGGGACACTGGAGAGCTGAGCTGAGCGGAGCGGAGCAGTTTTCCAAACAGTTTTCCAAAAAGCTACTATCCGGCCGGCACCGCGTGCAGCTGCTTTTATACTGATTTTCCGAGCCGGCACCGGCAGCGCTGCCGGCGTCGCTGCTTTTGCATTTCCTTGGCCGTGAACCCTCTCTTGAGCGTCGTTCTTTCTCTCTCTTGATCAGCTGTTGTTGCGAATGACTCAAGAGCGTTTGAGTGTCTCACTCTCTTGAGCAAAGCTAAGCAGCTCTTGAGTGAAGAGAACATTTTTGGGAATGCTCTTCGCAAACTAAACTCTCTGAAAAAATCAACTCAATTGATATTTCATCTAATTTTTAAATTAGTGAAATTCGACGTTGAAAAACACATATATTTCTGAATTTAATTTATAAAATAATTAATAGTACTCTAGAAATAATACGATTTTTAAAAGGTCTGATTTTGATTCCATAGTTATGAATTACCATGAATACCATAACAAACTACCTTTCGAGGTGAAACAAGCTATTTTATTTTCTTGATTATATTAAATTATATTCTGATATAATTATATTGGTTTGTCATAAGAATTCATTGTAAATTATTGAAATTACAAATTACTTATTTAAATATTTATTTGTATTATCCTGTCGCTATTTTAATTCACAACAGATTCAAAATTAATTTAATATCATGCACGAATTCGACTGTTATATTTAAAGATTTCTAGACACAATACTTTGATCTAATAATAAACGTTTTAATAAAATTATTTAAAAAAAAGTTAAAATAATTTGTAGCTACTAGCGTGCGTATTACGAAAAATGCGAAAATTAAAAACCTAAACCGGTTTCTTTAGTTTTTCTATAATTTGGCATTTTGGTTTGGTCCTTTTTTATTAGAATTTCGCAAGACGATTTATGGTGTTTTGGGGAATATGTCTCCTGCACACTCTAGTGCATATATAATATGTACATATGTACATTTGTTGATGCTCGTATATCTGGCCTTTACCGGATGACAAGACCCATTGTAACGCCTCCCGTTCTGGTGGGAAAACGGAAAGGAAAAGCAAGAAAATGGATGAAAATGCTTTGCCGACGCAGGGCCTGTCACTGTTTTAACAATTCATCTTAATAGAAATAAAAAATGGCGCCGCTGGCGTTGGACAGTCCGGCTAACACCCCCCTTTTTCCCCACCCCCTTTGGCTGCCCTATTCCCCCATTCGCCCCCTTCCACCCACTCCCCCTTTTCCTATTTGTCACTGGCTCGTTGTGGGTGCTCCGCTCTCCATTTCTCCACTGGATCGGCTTTGGAGAAAGCATCCGCATTTCCCTCGTCTAGCTGCCTTTTTTCTGTGTGGCGTTGGGGGGATTTACACATGTCAGTTAATGCTGAAAAAATGTTTACACAACACAATTGCCTGGCGGAGGGCGAGGGGGCGGGGCAAAATGCCCAGCATGGGGCTTCCACCGAGGTACAGAGAAAAAAAAAACATAAAAACAAGAAAGGGACCCGCCTGTGTGTGTTACCCGATGCTCACTTTAGTGCTACAAACTATTACCCAAAATATGATTACAAAAAAGATGTACTTACTGTCAAAATAATCTACAAATTTGGGAACACCCTATTCCTATTTTTATTTTAATATTAACATAAACTTATTAAAACTTTTATTTTCAGCTTGGAGTGCATCTATCAATTAAGAAATTAGTAAATTGGTTTCTGCAATCATTGTTGGATAATAATAATAAGAACTATACGTATTCGTTGAGTATTATTTTATATTTGCTTTACTTTCAATTTCAGCTATAGAAGTACACTGTCTGTTATATTTTTTGTCAGTGCATGCCAAAAGTTTTAAAGGCCAGCTCAGCTCTCCCTCATCTTCTTTTGAATTTTTTGTAGCCTCGCTGCAGCAGTGTCGAACAGGATAAAAGTCAGTAGCATACAATTAATCAAATGCATGATTTATGTGAGTGAGTTCCACACGAGTTTAACCTAAATACGTCCCGTCGGGACTCAAGCCAAATGAGATGTTCAGGGCGGCTTACAGGTCCCCTTGCCAAAATCAACCCAAAGCGGCTTAATAGACCCAGGCCACATTATAAAGACGTTTACTTTGGGGAGCACTGCCATTGTTTACTTTCAAACGCTATCGTACCTGCAAATTTTCCAGCTGCAAACTTACTACAGTCATGTTTGGTTAATGAATATCTTCATTATTATGGTTAAACTTTGGTATCTAGTGTTTGACCATATATTTATCACTTAACTTTCTACTACTTATTTTTCTTAGAGTTTTTAGTTTTAGAGTTACTACAATCATATTTGGTTAATGAATTTATGTACAATGTATGTATTACAAACTTATGGTTAAATGTAGGTATATAGCTTTTGACCATTTTACTTTCTACTACTTATTATTTATCATTTTTTTATTATTATTTGCATATACCTATATTTCCACATAATACATTTGGTACTTATCAAGTTGAGAGCCAAATATAAACAGGTTATCTAATCCCTCTAAAACAGCATCAAAAAGACTAAAAGCTGTGGTAAGTTCAAAATATATGCCAATTCAATTCAATTTAAATAGTATGCTCTACTAATATATTTTTAAATGTAATGTTTGTGGCACCAAAGAAATAACTGTCGAACCGTGTTTTTATGTTTCTTTTAAGCCAAATAAAAAAGGATCACCAACTTTTCAAGCAACAATAACTGTTATGAAATCCATATAGCATATCCACTTAGTTTCGATGTATTTTTTTTCGTGATTTGAAACTTTTCCACAGGTGGAAAACCGACACTAGAAAAGCCTTCACGTTCGCAGACACACAACATAAAAGTGCACTCCGCTGGGCAAATATGATGCGGAATGGAAGCCCGGGAGTTGTAAGAAAACGTTGCTAAAAGCCTCAACCAAAGCCCGGCTGCTGGGCACTTAGGCTGGCAATCCTTTCTTCACAGGATCAAAATTCCCAATTCCAAATTCCGAACGGAACCATAGAAGCCTCGCTGCGATTCCAAATGGGATACAAATGAACGCCTTTTCGAGCCAACCAACGCCATCGTCGAATGGACCACTTAGTGAGCCTTTGTGGCGCAGGAGGAGAATGTGTGGAGCTGCCCCTTTTAATGCGTTGCACGTTTTCCCAATAAAATAGCTACAACAGCACGGCCAACAATCCTTTAAGTTCTTCGATACATCGCCAGGGAGCAGGAAACTGAAGCTGGCGAAGAGTGGCTTTTTAGTTCTCGCGCCCATCGCTATCGCTCTACAGTAAAAAAAAACATAAGCCCATTAATTAGCAGGGTTAATTTTTCTATATTTTTTATCATTTCTGAAAACATTGGAACATATTAAATGTATAACCGAACGGTAAGATTTTGTGCTTAATAACTTTTACTGGATTAATTTAATTAATTTATATGGGAAAAGAAAACAAAAACTTAATAAAAAACTTAAAAAAAAAAATATTTTTCTAAAATTTATTTATTTTGCATTCAGGTCATTTGTCAAATAGTTTTTTCACCAACTAAGTTTCAAATATTTAAAATATTGACAGAAAAATTAGTTTTGTTGACTAAGGATATATTTATTAAAACAATTTGAAATTGATCGATTGGTTGCGGATTCCTTTTAAAAATGATTTACTGGATAAATAATCAAAAAATCTAAGGCTATTGCATATATAAGAAAATCATACTCTGGTATTTTATTTATTACTAAACTGACTTATGTCAAATTCAACTTTATTTTCTTTAGAGTGTGGTCTTTGTTGCAAACTTGGAGGAGCGGTAACTGCCATGAACATCGATTTTCATGTGATTTGTGTAGACGTGTTTGGGTTTTATTGATTTTCACTTGATTCCCTCCATATGCTTGAATATACTTAAGCCGGGTACGTGCACATCTCCAGCTCCCAGCTCCCAGCGCCCAGCTCCCAGCTCCAAGCTCCAGCTTCATCCGCATTGGCATTCGCATTCGCATCCCAGGCCATTTCATCCTGTCCTTTCTTTCCCTTCATTTCCCGCTCCCAATTTATCCCAGGTCGCTCGTTGTCGACAGCAGCCGAGCACCCGAGCAGCTCTAATGTCAGGATCATGCGAGGTTATCAACATAATTTCGAAAACCACCCATCCGCACCAGCCTTCTCCACTCCCCACTCCCCACCCCCCACACCCACATCTTTCTAGTTTATGATGTAGTAGATTTCTGTTTCTTTTCCAGCCGCATCATGAAGATGAAGATGATGATGATGTGGTAGTGGCAGTGGTAGTGCCATTGGTAGTGGTCGTGATGAGCAAGATGGGCGCGTGTGCGGTTTGATAAGACGCCAGCGATTCGGCTCCATTTCGTTTGACTTTCATCTGCCATCTCCGCTCCCAGGCCATATTAAAGGAAATCAGTCCTGCTTTTAAAGGGGAAAAAGTTATCCCTTTTTCAGCCATGCCGGTTATGTAGCTTTTCCGTGGTCACATATCGAATTACTTATTTTACAAACATTCACCTTTAATTACTATCCTGTTTCAGCTAAGAACTTTTGCCATACATATATCACCTTATTATTTTCAACTTTAATAGAATTTTATTTTTGTTTTTGTCATTTACACATTTAGAGCATGCATAATATTTTCGGTACTCATTAATTAACACAAATACTTGAACGCGAATTCTTCAGTCGTCTTTTCAGTCGACTGGCAGTCAAAAATAAATCAATGTTTCTTAAACTTAGTTATGTAATTAATTTCATATTTTAAAATTTAAACTGTTTCAGAAGAGGGAAAACTCCATCCTAGTTAAAGCGCTGCACTAAGATGTCTAGCCGGAAACTGGGAGCCCACCAGACGATTGTTACGCCACAAAGAAATTGAAGTATTCCAGGACAACAAGGCAAGCAATTGCCATCAAGTGATGGTCCCCATTTATATTTATTCGAGGCTGCTTCGCTGAGGCAATCAAAGGTCCTTCTGGCATTTCTGGATTCCTGGACTCGGTTGCCTGCCTCGTTACTCATTTCGTTACATTTCGTTTCGTTTCGTTTCGGCTGACATCTGACATGATTATGTACATTTGTCCCCTGGTGGTGTCGCCCCCTTCCAAGCCGCTTCGAAATGCTGACGCATTTTACATGCCACGCAGAGAAGTAGAATATGCACTGAGAAAAAACCGGTGTCTAATACAAAACAAACCTCTAAAAGCCTTATTGGAGTGTGTTCTCTAAGAAAACAACTTAAAAATTAAACAAAAATTCCTAATATTTAAGTTATAAGTTTTAACGAGAACGAAAGCTTACTTAAGCAAGCCGAAATTTTAAGATATACCTCAGCCAAAGAATGGTTCCGAAACTAAAAAAAAAAAACTATTAAATAAGGCCAACAAAGTTATTTGCATAATTCTCCCAAAAACTTGTCAGCTGGAGGATATAGTCGTTGGCAAGGTTTTTTAACATGATCAGTGTACACTATACATGTAAAAATAACAATTTCGAAAGTTTTCCGCTGCAAGGGAACAAACAACTTTCAAAACAAGAGTATTTACTTTTTTAAGCTAAAAAAGAAAGGAGACTATAGTGTGAAAAAGCTTTTAGTGTAAGCACGGCTTAAATATATCGATAAAAGCTTGTCGATTGCCAACGTGTGCATAGGCCTTTTTCGCAGGCGCAGCCAACTTAACAATTATCCCCTTTTTCTTTTGTTCTTTGACAGAAATGGAGAATAATCTTTATAACGCTGAAAAGTTTGCCAAAATTATGGCCAAAATGGAAGGGTGCGCCCCACCGAAGGACATGGATGATCCCAACGACGCGGTGGGCGACTCTTACTGCGCAAAGGATGCGATCCGGCCACTGGTGGCCAGCAACTGCTCCGAACATGTGGTGGCCCATTCGACTCGGCCAATGCAACCAGCTCGAAGATTCTCGGACGTGGTGATGCTACCCCACATCCTGGAAACGTTGAAGGAAACTGGGCCTCAATCGCTTGTTGCGCCTGCAGGCGTACACGTGGCCACATTTGGACGCAGGATTGGGACACGGAGCGCTGATAGTGGGTGCTCCGCGCAGTGGACGCACCTTTGCCTACGTTCCCGCCGTTTGCCAGGCGGTGTGCAAATCCCTGACGGAGAGCAGGCAATGGAGGATCCGCCATCCTGGCCAGTGGCAACCGGATGCGTTGGGTGCCCTGGCCCTGATCCTCGTGCCCGACCTGCAGCGGGTCCGCCAGGTCAGTGCAGTGTGCCACGCCCTCTTGAGGAAGACCAGCACCGAGGATTGGGTCACCCTGACGCTCAACGTTCCCTCTGGGGCCAAATCGGAGTTCTTTCTGCGGCTCCTCAACGTGGTGGGTTGCCTGGTGGCCACTCCTGCCCAGCTAACTTCGTTTTTGCTTGAGGCTCGGGGCCTGTTGCGGTTCCCACGTCTGCAGTTCCTCGTCTACGATGACGTGGACCAGATGCCCGGCGAGCAGCTGAGAAACGCACAGCAGGCGCTGCAGGAGATCCTGCCCACCACCCACTATCCCCAGGTGGTGATGGTGTCCCAGTCCTACAGCGACACTCTAATGGCCAAGTTGAAGGCGGTCAGCGATCAGCCGGCTGTTATATTCGGCGACATCCTTGAGGCCGCCTTGTACGGTGGCACACGCATACGGATTTCTCTGGTTCGTTCGCAGACGAAGAGCATCGAAGTGGCTCAGTTGCTGCAACTGCGGCCTCCACAGGATTACCGCACTGTGATCTACTGCAAAGATGACGGGGACTTGCGAGGGCTGGCGGTGGCTCTGGAGGATCATGGCTTTCGCTGTCTGCCCTACTGTCAAAACTCGGTTCTGGAGGATCGCGAGAAGGTGCACAACTGGCAGGAGAAGAGTGGCGGCCTGATCCTGCTCTGCACGGATGACTGCCCCGAGCTGACCATTCGCAATGCTCACACTTTAATACATCATGGCATGAGCACTGCGTGGAGTCGGTTTAAATTGAGGCATCTTACAATCTCCGACCATCTGAAAAATAATCTGGCTTTGACAACCGGAAAAGCGAGTCCTGTGCCCTTGCTTTCCCAGGTGCTACTCGATGATAGCAACCAAGGGCAGCTTCCCCACCTCGTGGATTTCCTACAATTACACCAGAAATGTGGATCCCGCCCTGGCTGCCTTGGTCCAGAGGATTCGAAAGGATGCCGTGGTTACCAGAGGCAAGAAACATGCTCTGTGTGGCCAGATCTTGATGCTGGGCGAGTGCCGTGATCCTGTCTGCGAGCGTCGCCATCATGTGGATGCCGATGTGGACAGGCGTGCCAGTTACGTTCCCGCCTCCGGCGATGTGAAGGTTCAGCTGGTCCGGGTCTACTCTCCCACGCACTTTTGCGTGCGTCTCCTGGAGCATCGGCCACCAGAAGGTTCGTGGCAAACGCTGCCCCACTTGGCCGTGCAGGAGATGCGCCTGAAGCTGCCGCAGACCAAGGAGCCCCTACGCTACTGGCCTCCAGTGGCAGGAGCCATTTGCATGCTGCACACCTATGTCCATGTGCAAAGAGCGAGTCCGGGTGCTCAAGGTGGATTTCATTCAGGACGTCAACATCTTGCAATCCGATCTGGCTGTGGAAGTGCAGGCTCTTGATGTCGACACTCGAGTCATGATGACCAAATCCGGACGACTCTACGAGTGCCCCAAGGCCATGCAGCAGTGGCCACCGATGGCTTTGATCTGCGATTGCTTGGAATGGTGCCGCAGTCCGGCGAAAGCAGCTGGACGGAGGAGGAGCGCCGCCAAATCGAGTTCTTGCTGACCCAACTGCCCAAGGATCACTTTCTGCAGGCCAACGTTCAGTTCGCCACGGCAAACACCCTCTTCGTCCAAGATCTCTTGGCCATGGTGTATGCAGACAATTTCAAGGTGCACCTGCGGCGTTTGAATCTTTGTCAAAAGCTTGTGAATACACAATTGGCCCGCAGATGTGAGCATGCTAAGAAAAAGATCCTTGATTTCTTCGAGGAAATGTTTAACAAAGAAGTAAAGGTGGAGCAGGAAGTGGAGGAGGTGAAGAAGCTAAGCACTTTGAGCAGAACAAGGAGAACGTTGAGCCGACACACGAAGGGACACCAAAGAAAGTGGACACTAAGATTGAAGGGAAGCTCCAAAGTTCCCAGGTTTTGTCCCCAAATACGAAGGAGGCTAAGGAAGCACGAACTCAAATCGAATAACCAACTGTTAGTCTCTTCCCCAGAAAATAAGGAAAACTCAGAGATTCAACTGCAACGAAGAGGGCATGTCGCAGCTTTACGAGTGCCTAATGAACTGCGCCATGTTGCAAGTGCAGGACAAGAAGCATGCGGTGAAGGATACCGATCCGGTTGTCGAAGATCCAGCTGAATTCCTTAACAAAGTAATGAATGGAGGTAGCAAGCAGTGTGATTCTCCTGCTGTTGACCAAAAGCAAAAGAAAAAGAACAAGGCAAAGAGTGCTCATACTGCCATATACTTGGATGAGATACCACTGCAAGCTCATCCCAATGTGGTGAGACCGCAGGGCACCTACTATCAGACCATTTCTACTCTGGAGCTACAGGTCTGCCTGCCTGAAGATGACCACGAGTACAGGGCTGAGCTGCTGGACAACCAGATCTTCTTTAGAGCAACCTCGACCTCCTCAGCCCTGATTCATCAGTTCATTTTGAGCCTTAAGTTTCCATATAGTAAAATGCGTCATCACATGACCGGGCGCACGGTCTACATCAGTGTCATAAAGTCGTTGGCCTACATTGATCCTTTGGACTTTGGCGAGTACCGCTTCTTAAAGCACAATCACGAAATGTTCTCTAAAATAGACGATTACCTTGGAAAGAAACTCGTCGAGATTAAAAGATTCCTTGAGGATCGGGTCTATGTGAAACAAATCGCCAAGTTGGAGGAAAGTAGCGACAATAGCGATGATGAAGAGCGTGATCTGAATGGAATCGAACGTGTGGACCACTATCAAATCTCCGACTGTATGTAAAGTGTGCATGCTGTATACACTTCTCCCATTTCAAATACAATTTTAAATATATTTTTTTATTAATCTTATCTAATTATTACAACTTAATGCTTTAAGAATTATCTGATTCTTCAAAGAATTTTTTTTTCATTATATGATACTATATTTTGTAGTTCATTTTTAAATGGCATCAAATATTAAAACTAATAATTTTATATTGTGAGGGTGTATAAACAGTCTTCCGATTGCTGTAACTCTAGGAAAGTTGTTCTTGATTAAACAAAATATCAAAAGGATTAATACTTTTTAAATTGTATTTTTAAGTTCAACGTTTGAACAATATTTTTCCATGTGTATCCCGACGAGCCCAACGACCGCCAACTCTAATCTATTAGCGGTCTATGCGCTTTGCGCTTTGCGCTCACCTCGAATATTTTGCACTTTTCCTTTTGGGGCGACAAGTGCTCCAGTGCTCCTTAGCCCGGCTTTCTCATTCACACTTCCTCGTCGTGTTTTGGCCGCTCTCCACATTCGACGGGATTGCTTTTGCTTGCCTGCACGAGGACTTGCCTGGCAGGGCACAAGTGTCCTTACAACATTTTTTACTTTGTAACGCAAATTCTGAAGTAAGCATGAATAATGCATGCATTGTGAGTAATTCTTCAAGTACTTTGCCGTGCCGGCGACAAGCACACATCAGCGGCCCAGCTCTGGAGGCCCGAGCCACCGCTTTCAGCCACCGACTAGCCCCACAAATCCCTTCTGTCACAGCCCACAAGCCCACCAACCTATTTATATTTGGCTGTTTCGCAGCTTGCGGCAATTCTGCAGCGACATGTTTGCGGCTGTCCAAATTTATTGCAAGCTTTTTGAATTACAAATTTATTTTAATAATTCCGAATGCGAGTTGGGACATTTAAATAAACTACATTCAGGGTGAAATGGTGCTTTGCTTCCTTGGGGGCTCACCTTGCCGGTAATTTAAATGTATTAGAATATTTTTTAAGAACATTTCAAGGTAGACTTATTATTTAGTATCCTATATATATGTGATTTCAAAATATTTACACATTTAAATCAAAAACTTTTCACACTGACTTAAGTCTCTAAGCAAATCGATATTCACTTGGCAATGCAAACAGAACAAGAAGCTAATGACAATGCAGTAGATTTACCTCGACGCCCATTTAATTGAGCCCTTCTACCTGAATAATGCAGAAATCAAATACCGCCGACCGTCCACTCAATTACATATAATCCATTCCCCGTGACGGAGACAAACAGAGGCCGCAATCCGCAATCCGCAATCCGCAACCCGTTCCATTGTTGAGCTTGGTCGGGAATTAAGTGCATGTACCATTTTGCCAGGTTCCCACAGTTGTCAAGACACCCCCTCATTGTATTACAATTTCGCCAATCAAATAACAAACTGGAGCAAACTTGTAAAGACACCTTTGCGTAGCGCCAAGTTAATATTTGTAAATATATAGGTTGCTACTTGAATAAGTAGTGTTTAGTTTGGCTTAAACCTGTGCCAGGCTCAAAGCTCTTCCTGTATAAAAATTGACACTTAAAATTGACATTAAATGAATAGCAGAGAAAAGCATGTTATACTCATAATACTTCTTTGCAGTGAAACAAATTAATAAAATAAATAAAATACCTTTGGCAAGTGTATGCTGCTTTCTGTTTCTGTTTAAGGCTATTAGTGACCCTTGAAGCCAACGGCTGGGCATCCTTACAGAATTAAAAAAAAACCTCTCTTTCCCTTGAAAATATTTGAAATTCACTTAGTCATTTTCACAGCCATTAGCTGGGGCCCGAAAATGCTGAGACGAGAAAACGAATTCCACTTTTTTTTTTTTTTAGGTTGTTGTTGCCAATTTTCTTCAGGTCCGAGTCACGTCAAAAAGTGGACAAGCCGATGGACGCGTGTTGCTGACCAAACGAGCAGCGAGCGCCAAGCTGCCCACAAAGTGTCCAGGAGGACCGAAAGAAAGCGCTGAGAATTCAAACTTTTAAAAGTTTTCAGCTTTTCACTTTTTCTTTTCAATTTAGAGACGTGGAAGCTGCAGAAAAGAAGCCTTGGACGGGGAAGCTGTGGAGCGTCGTAATGGTTTTTGCAAAACTTATGAAACAAACTATACACAGGATGGCTCCACTGAAGTCCTCCCATTCAGCTCGGGCTTCAGCTCCAGTTTCCGACCTGCTCGGGCCACGTCAAAGACATTTCTCCAAAACGAGCGAGGGTAGCTCTAAAAATTCATTTTTATACCTTTATAAACAAAATAAAAGCTGGTTCAGGTGTACGTTACTTTAAAAACGTTCATGACAATATTTGAAAGCCATTTTCCTCCAGTTAATCTTAGGGATAGCTTTGTAATTGTAATTTGTTATTATTAAAGCTAAGTACTTAACATGCATATTGCTTCATAAGCTCCGCTTTTTAAATCCTTCTTAAAATTTAATCCAAGAATGGTCCACAAATATAAAGTAATTCCAAATTTTAAATAGTTTTATAAACCTTAAGACTATTTTTAATTATATATTTAATGGAAATAGCTCGGTATTGTTATAAAAAAAAAAAATGTACTAAGTCAATATAAAATCATGTGTAAACTGAACTAATAATTACTTATCAATAAACGAAATTGATTTTTGAAGTCTGGGCAATAATTTATTGTTTTCCTTCAAAAAAAATGCTTGCCCGATTCAATCAATCTTAAAAAATCATTGACTAAACTGAGTAAAAGCCCGCATTCTTAATGAAAATGGATTCACTTTTTCAATTTGATACGGTTTCTCTGGAAACCCTCGCCTTCGGAGGGCAGTGTAATGTCACGTACTTTCACTTTTCTTCCTCCGACCACTTTCCGCTCGGAAAATGGCCAGAGCTCAGCGTCAATGCGTCGCCCCTTCGAAAACGAACCTATCAAAGCCTTCATAGCGTTTGAATTCTATTAGCTCAAGAAATGATTTTCTGTGCTTTGGTTTCTCGATGGCGGAAAATGGTATGGTCAGGCTGCTGTCACAAGCACTTTTCCGCGTTACGTTAGCCGTTTACCCCGGGTGATGTATTCTCATCATCCTCAATTCTGGGCCGGGTCTTGCATCATCAATTCCTGCTCCTCATTCTCATCTCCTGCTCATGCTCCTGCTGCCTGCTCCCATTTCTGTTCCCATTCCAGATGCCGATTCTGGTCGTGCCATGCACATCCAATTGACATTTCAGCTTAAGTCATTGGTAAGGCGCAACAAAGGTGAGCGCCAACAAAACGGAAAGCAAGCAAAGTCCGGACAAGTAGCATAGCCGAAGCTGTCCGCCGTTCAAACCCCGATCCGACAAACAGTGAGGCCAGCGGGCCTACTACAAAAACCGAAAAATCAACCGGTCGAAAAAAGTAAAGGCTTTTTATCTTGCATTTCTGCCTTGTATTGATCTACCATTAGCTTGAAGTTAGTTAATTTTATTTTAAAATAAAACAGCATTAAAGATTCAATAAACTTCTAAGTTCTTATAAAAAAAAACATTTTTAAAAAACAGAAATATAAACATTAATAGACAAATACAATTAAATTTTAAAATTTGTACAACAAATCGTTATATCTAAAGTAAATGAAAAATGTTGCATTATAATTATTTGCTATTTATTAGATATACCAAATAGTTAATTAATAAAAAAGTACAGACTTCCTGCGGACAGGTTTGGCATCACTGCCAAAACACTGCCAATCCCTCCCAGCTGCAGGGCCGTACATTTATTCTGCTCACTGTGCGAAAAACAAAGCCCGAAGAAGGAAGATAAAGTGCAAAAGCTGCAACGGCAACAAAGGCGCACACAATTACCGAGCACTGTGACCACACATCCACCAGCACCACCACCACCACCACCCACCCACGCAGTTCGTAGATGAGGAGGTGGTGCTTGGGGCTTGGGGCTGGGTGGCTGGGTGTAGGATAAGGAAAGACGGTGGAGCCCTTGGTCGAACTTTCGTGTTTACACAAAAACATTTAGACTGATCCCTGCGCATAGTGGGGTGCTAGAATGTGGGTTAATGGACGAGGAAAAGGGTTAAGAGCTGGGAATGAGGGATTTTATAAGATTGATGGGGAGAACGAGGGAGGGGAAGTCCCCGGTGAGTGCAGGATAACCCCGTAGTTTCCTTGAATTAACATCCGATTCGAGAGTATGCATTTGAGCATCAGAATGTGGTTCATTCAAGGTAGGATACACTTAGCAAATACATTGAGAGGTATTCGTAATATTTAAATCAACTTATTTATATTCAATATTTATGATTATATATTTATATATTGCAAAACAGTAAGTAGAAAACCATTATTCCAGAATCCCTATCCTTATTTTATTTTCTCATTTATTGGGTCAGTTTTGTTAAATAAATCCAAACTGAAATTAAGTAAACTAATGAATTGATTTTGAAATATTTTGGTTAGCCTAAAAGCCGTTTCAGTTTTGATTTAAAATATTTATATAATAAAAGATAAATTTAAAATACAGATGAAGTTAACTATTTGTAAACTTTTCACTTTATAAAAAGTAAAATTACAAAAACTAAATTACGAATTTTTAAATGTGTTTCTATTTCAAATAACTTCACTCACATCTTTAAGGGCTTGAACTTTCGGAAGCAGATCCTCTGATGATTCCTGCTGGCAGCTTCCTCTACCGTCGCCCCCAACAACGCGGCAAATGAAGGCAATATCCAAATGGAACCACATAAACGAAAAATAAATACCAAATGATTTCATAATGAATGTCGGGATGGGCAGGAAGGCATTCCCATTCCCATTCCCATTCCCATTTTCATTCGCCTCGCCTAGAAACCAACGCACAACACACAACACACAACGCACAACGCACAACCTACAGCCCACTGTCTTCGTGTCCTGTCCTCGTCGTCATCCTGGTTGGCATTTCTTTTATTACTGAAATTGCGAAGGAGAAATAAAAAAAAAAATTCTTAATTTCGTTTCGTTTCATCAGCAGCAGCGACAAGATTTACAACATACTGTGAGCATAAAATAAAAATCTTATATTTGTTCAAATGCGTCGGAGGGTGGTGGACAAGCG
>NW_026453447.1:0-28477 GCF_025200985.1 Drosophila gunungcola
TTGAGTTAAAACCGCTCCACATGCTTGCTTACTTGCATCAGTAATTATACAAAATTCTTTACTAAAATCGGGATATTGTAGCAAAGTAGGTTCCATTAGTTTTGTTTTTTAAATATTCGAATGCGTTTTGGCATTCAGCTGTCCATTCAAAAGGAACATTCTTTTACATAATCGTGTTATGTGCCGTGAATAATCGGCGAAATTTTTTTTGTGAATCGTCTGTAGTAATTGCAGAATGCTACAAAACGTCTTGCGCTGTCTGAATCGTGTGGGGCTGGATAATTCAGTATAACGTCATATTTCTTGTCGTCTGAAGTATTCCTTTATCTGTGCCTTTATGACCTAGAAAAGTCACCTCATGCATAAAGAAGGAAGATTTTTGTGGATGTAACTTTAGGTTGTATTTCCTACATTTCTCAAAACGTCTGTTAAGTTTTTAAGCATATGTATTTCGGAGTAACCTATAACTATTAAGTCATCCATATAAGGAATGCTTGTGAAGGTTCAAGTCCAGAAAATGCAATAGTCATCATTCTCTGAAATGAATTTGGCGCTATTTTTAAGCCAAAAGGTAATCGCGTGAAGCGATACGAGCCATTGCTCGTTGAAAAGGAAGTTATATGTCTTGAGCTTTTTTCTAGTTCTATTGGTGAAATCCTGACATTAAATCAAGACATGAAAAGTATTTGCTCGACCTAGTTGATCTAAAATATCATAAATTCTAGGGATTGGAAATTTATCGGACTGTAATTTTTTATTAATCTGACGATAGTCAATTACTAATCGCCACCTTTTTTCTTCGGAACCTGGAGCTGATTTTTTAGGGACAAGCAATAATGGGCTATTGTATTCAAATACTGAAGGTTCGACTATCCCGTCGGTGATTAATTTTCCGACTTGCTTTTGAATTTCTTTCACCTGACTATGTGGGCTTCTATAGTTTTTTATGTAAACGGGTTCATCATCTTTCAATCTCAGTATTAGTTTGTAGAAATTATTTGTGCTAATTGGTTCGGATTCTAATCCGAATATGTCATTATATTTTTTACATAAATTTGAGAGTTGTGATTTGAATTGTGGGGGAAAATGTTTTGACAATTGGGATAATACATCATCATCGTCTGTTGTATTCAGTAGTCTTATGAAGGTATTTTGTGTTGTAGCTATGGTACTTGCTATATAAATTCCGTGCTCAATTTCTTGAGTTGGAATTAATACACTGTCTTCTTTTGAATTTAATTTTATTTTTCTTATGACTTGTGATCTTGCTGGCAAAAGAATTGAATTATTGCCAGAACTGTATTCTATTGGAACATAACTTGGAAATTTTAAATTGTTTGGTCTTATTATAAACCAATCTTCAGATGGCTGAAAGTCTAATTGGCAGTTGTATTTTTTAATGAAATCAATACCTACAATGCCATCACAAGGGACGGCTAAGTGTAAATCTACGATTTGAAAATCGTGTTGAATTATGTACTTGGTAGTCTGTATTTCAATTGATGTTAAGCCTTTGGATTTAGTAATTTCTTGGCTTATTCCCCGTATATCTATTATGTTATTATCATGTACGTTTTAAAATATATCGGAATTTTCTTTTACTATAGTGATTTCGGCACCTGTGTCTACCAAAAAGACAAATTCTTTTCCAGTAGCCACATGGGTGAAAGAGACGAATATATTCTGGCTGAGATTAATAGTATGAACCGTTACTTTCTCTACTGTTAAGTATTTAAAGGGGGTTGGGAGTTTCCCGAAGTTTCATTGGCTACTCTTACATTGTTTGTATTGTTGTTGTTGTAGCCTCCGCTCGAGTTGCCACGGCCCTTGAGTTTCCTCTGTAGTTGCCGCGACCATTGTTTTGGTTGGTATTGTAGTAACCATAATTGTTACCACGACCACGAAAATTACCTCTATAACTTCCACGTCCGCGGTTTCCGCCGCGTTGTGTATAGTTGTTGTAGTATAGGACCGAATTTGGTTGTCCAGTTGCTTCTGTGCAACTGTTTACGAATTTTGAAATTACGTCGTTCATTGTGATGAAGTTGCCGGCTTGCATGATAAGTTTTACCTTATCAATTGTGCAGTTTTTAGTCATTGCTTTTACTACGTGCCGTGTGAAATAACTTCTTGCTAGTTCTAGTGTTATGCCGTCTGTTATGTACGCACTTTCTAAAGCCTTCGTCATCTGCTCAATTTCTGATGTGTATTGATTAGCAGTTTTATTTCGTTGCTGTAGGTTCATTAGCTTTGCTGACAATACCTCTACAGTTTCGCCTTTGACGTTACTTTTTAATTTGGCAATTACTTCACCTACCGTTGTTTCGTTTCCAATTAGATTTCTGGCTACGCCCTTTAGTTTTGTCTTTATTATAGAGACGGCTAGGCTTTCGTGTTCGCCTTTTATTGACTGTATAATATGCAATGCATCAATGAAACTGGTTAAGTTTTCTGCTTTACTATCGAAAACTGGTATAAGCTTTGATGCAGTGTTAATGAAGTCGATATTAGTTTGCGCCATTTCGAAGTTATTGTTCTTAGTTATGTTTGCGCTTGAGTCTGATTCTGAATCTGTTTTATTATCTGCGTTTGATAATAAACGGCTGGGATAGTAGGATTATTTAAATCTTCTTCCTTAATTTCCGCGTTAAAATTTTCTTGCTCCGTTTTATCTAAGCCAGTTGAATCTTCCAATGTTGATTCTTCATCGGTTTCAACTGTTATTGCGGTATTAAGAATTGTAGGTACAGAGATATCCAAATTGAATTTTTCTTTTATCAATATTAGGTTTTCTCTGAGCCTTTGCAAAAATTTTGATACCCTTGACCAATGGTCGTCATTTAATTTTCCCCGTTGCCCATGTATTAATATGCGCGCCTCGTTAAAACAATTTACTACTATTTCTACGTGTTTTTTTATTGTGCTTCCTTGAATTGGTCTGTTTTGATTAAGGGATTTGTAGGATTTATCGAACTCTGTTTTTATTTTGTTCAATTTCGCATAAAAATCGTTCCATTCCATGGCAATATTATCTATGTAATTTTACCATGAGGACCGTGGTTTCACCGAGTATAGAATGGTAATCCACAATCTCTTTTACTGAGACGTATGGCAAAGTATTTAGGATTAAACCCTTTATTATACCCTTGCAGAGGGTATTATAATTTCAGTCAGAAGTTTGCAACGCAGTGAAGGAGACGTTTCCGACCCTATAAAGTATATATATTCTTGATCAGCATCACTAGGAGAGTCGATCTAGCCATGTCCGTCTGTCCGTCTGTCCGTCTGTCCGTCCGTTATATGCAAACTAGTCTCTCAGTTTTAAAGCTATCTGCATGAAACTTTCCCAAAAGTTGTCTTTCTATTGCAGGTAGTATATAAGTCGGAACGAGCCGGATCGGAAAATGAAAAAAAATTATAACTTTGCTGTTTTTTAATTTTTTGTTTAGTTCTTCGACATATAGTAATGGTAAAATATTTCCGATTTACGGTTTAAATTTCATCAAAATCGGACGACTATAGCATATAGCTCCCATAGGAACAATCGGAAAAATAAATGAAAAAAAATTATAACTTTGCTGTTTTTTAATTTTTTGTTTAGTTCTTCGAGATATAGTAATGGTTTAATATTTCAGAATTACGGTTTCGATTTCATCAAAATCGGACGACTATAGCATATAGCTCCCATAGGAACAATCGGAAAAATAAATGAAAAAAATTATAACTTTTCTGTTTTTTAATTTTTGTTTAGTTCTTCGACATATAGCAATGTTTAATTATTTCAGAATTATGGTATAAATTTTATCAAAATCGGACGTCTATAGCATATAGCTCCCATAGAAATAATAAAAATATATAAAATAACTATCTAATAATTGAGCTGCAAATAATCATAGTTTCAATGTTTTTTTTTAGCACATACTCAAGTAAATCATAATTTAAATGTTTTCAAAAGTATTTAATTAATGCAATAGCTGCAAGGGTATATGAACTTCGGCTTGCCGAAGTTTGCTTTCCTTCTTGTTTTTTATTGTAAGCAAACAAAAGGCTAAATTCCAAATTGTACTTTTCCATATAAATATATTCGAATTCAGTGATTGTAATGAAGTTTTTATGGCAATGGAGAATATTTAATGCACGCATTCTAAATTCTGGATCTTTAGTAGTTATTTCCTCAAGACAGCTATCCAATTCTATCGTGTTAAATGCCATAATTTAAACAAAAATAATTTAAAAAAAATTTTTTTTTTATAGGGGGTATTAAATTGAACACTCTAATCTTTTGAAAAAGAAAATTTTCTTTTTTTTTTTATATCTTATCTAGATCGTGTGCTCTACTTAAATACTTCTTCTTTAAACATTTATTGTGCAATTTGTATATTTTGGTAATAAAATTTTCACTCAAGATGACAGTGATTATTATTAAGAGTACATGTACCCAATATAGGTCAATATTGTTTGGTTCTACTTTATTAATAACGTTAGCAGTGGAGTCCACTGACTTAACGTCTACGATTCCCATTTTGGGTAGATGCACTTCTAATATATCGGTATTATTATAATTAATATGATATTCATCAGAGAATTTATCTATTCTATTGTTATTCATTCATATGAAGATTTTTATGTGGATATACGTAAATATTTCTGTCTAGCTTTTAATGTCTGAGGAGCACGCAGAAAAATAGCGTCATCAAACAAAAATGTAGGAATTTAGTTATTCAAATCTGATTGATTAAATTATTGTCTTGTGGCATAAATTTCATTTTATTAAAATTGAAAATTGGCAGAAAAAAAATTTTGTGTTAATATTCATATAACTGATTTACAATATTTTGCTCTATATAAACCAATATCAGTATATGTTGTTAGTATATAGCCTAACAGTGGTTAGTGTTTTCGAGCAGCGCTTTCGCGCATCGGCTCGGGTTGAGAAGTTTATAATTAAAGACAACTTAGGCATTGGCATAAATGCAGCCCTTGTTGCGTTACTTTGCTCGTTTACAAAGTATTTTGTCCAGTTCTTTGATATTTTGTTCGTGTGCTTCCTTCTCCTGTGGGGTTGTTGCTATTTGCCTGTAGTCTTTCAGTAATCGTCTCTGTTGCAGGAGTTTTACCCTTTTTCCACTCCTTTTTCTTTTGTGGATGGGTTTGCTGGACTCCTATCGTGCCCTGTATTCAGCTATTGTGAGGGGGCGAGGTCCATCGTTGGGACACAACTGCAAAGCCTCTTCTAGGCTTGGTGCGTCTCTTTGCTCAACAAGAGCAGGGACTTCCCCCGACGGTGCAGAGGGCGGACTGCCTTCCGCACTCATATGCCTCCTTCGTTGGTGTAGCCGGCGGTCTGCCTACCACACTTCAGTTTCCATCGTTGGTGTAGAAGGATTTGGCATTCCTTCCACACATGTCCTGGTCAACTATTCTTTCTTTTTCTTTCTTCTTTTATTTTTGTGTTGGTTTTGTATTATTATTTTGTCCGGGCCTTTTGGCCTCAGGCGGCGCCGGTGCTGGTCATCTCACAGGCTGATTAATGCAGATTTTATTTTTTTTGGTTTTGTTTTATTGTTTCTGTTGTCCGGGCCTTTTGGACTCAGGCGGCGCCGGTGCTGGTCATCTCACAGGCTGATTAACTTTGATTTATCAAATTTTGATTTGTAAAATATTTTTTTGTTTACAGTGGTGCTCATAGACTTATGCCACTGCAACTACCATAAACTGTAAACTGTCATGTAACAAATTGTTTTCTTAATGGCTTTTCATTTTTTTTTTCATATTTACTTCGTACATGTTTGTTTTCTTAATAATTTTTTTTTAGATATTTATTTCGTACAGGTTTGCTTTCTTAATAACTTTTTTTAGATATTTATTTTTACATGTTTGTTCACTTTACTCACGCACATGTCACGGTCGCCATGTAATAAATAGTTTTTAATATCTTTAGTCTTTGTAAATCCATCTGTTAAGAACAGGCTTTATTAATTGAATGTCACTTGACTTAAGAATAAAGTTGGCTTGGCTTACAATTCATATAGCTGCACGAGCAGCGCCGCGGCCAACGCTTATGTATCTAAATATATATGTTAATGTAAGTGTATATTGGCGGCGCAAGCAGCGGCCGCGCATGAGAGAGAGAGTGTTATGCTCACATGGTAACCGAATGGTCGGCCGCGCATGCAGACATGCCGGCTCAGCATTTAGGATGTGCATAACATTGTTGTGTGGGTCGAATTACTCCGCACTTTAAAAAAAATTTTCTTTTGCCAGATATTTCAGTGAGTTTAAAGAGACATGTTCCCCAGCAATAATGGTATACCGAATTAAAAAAAAAGAGGTTACCTGTTATAATATAAAAAAAAGGACACATTACGAATAACTGCAACAACAAAGA
This sequence comes from Drosophila gunungcola, assembly GCF_025200985.1. Taxonomy (NCBI): domain Eukaryota; kingdom Metazoa; phylum Arthropoda; class Insecta; order Diptera; family Drosophilidae; genus Drosophila; species Drosophila gunungcola. The sequence continues at coordinate 6,389 of NW_026453447.1, forward strand.
CCAAGGCACACAATCCCTTAATCCAGTACGAGCACTCGAGGAACGACTGTAGTCGAAGATTAACATTACGAGCAAGAAAGTTACCCTCACCAACCAAAGGGCATAGCTCTTTTTCACACCGGTAGCAAGTTCAGTCTTGACCGCGAAGTGTATGATGAAATTCGACGTGTTTGCTTACACGCTAAGATTATTTTCAATCGAGACGGCTTGAAAGTTCCTAAAACGATGAGTGAGGCGATTTCGTAAATATAATCCAACTAGACATACCGAATTCTATATATTTATGAGCAGGCCAGTGCCTTTGCGAAAGACGAATTTTGTAAAATAATTTCCAGCTACAAGATCAACTAAAATCGCTATGCGTTTATTCCTAAAAGTCCCACCAAAATAAAAAGGCAAAAAAAAAACACATATTTAATAATATTCACTTTGAAGTTGCAGTTGAACTTTGATATTTTATACACGCTCTGACAATTAACTTTTATTTTAGAAACATGAAAAAGAAACATCATTAAATCTTATATGAAGTTAATTTACCTTCAAGTGGCACTGAAATGTAAATATAAATATTTCAGTATTAAATACCATACATAGCCTATTCCTAAGACAAATAAATAAATTTAAAGCGTAGTTCTGAACTGTCAAATTATTAAAAAGTCAAAAAGAATTTTATATATTTTTTTTCTTATAATTTTATTGTTTCTATAGAAGCTTTATGTTATAGTCGTTTGATTTTGATGAAATTTAAACCGTAATTCTAAATTATTTACCCAGTACTAAATTTCGAAGAACTAAAATAAAAATGAAAAAACAGCAAAGTGTTAATTTTTTTTTTTTTTTTTTTCGATTGTTCCTATGGGAGCTATATGATATAGTCGTCCGATCCCGATCGTTCCGACTTATGTAATACCTGCAATGGAAAGACAAGGCTAGTTTTCGTAGAAGCGGACGGACAGACGGACGGAAATGGCTAGATGGCTAGATAGACTCTCCTAGTGATGCTGATCAAGAATATATATACTTTCACTGCGTTGAAAACTTCTGACTGAAATTACTATACCCTCTGCAAGGGTATTCTTAAAAGCTAAGTAAGATACTAGGTAAATTTGTATTTTATCCTAGCAAAGGTAGCAAACAAAAACACATCTTAACGAGGTAAAAAAGTCGTGACGATCCCACCCTCAAAATTCAAAGTACTTGATATCAAATTTTGTGACGAAAAATAAGTAAAAATTCTACTAAGCAAAAAAACTTTTAAATGTTTTTATATTCGGACCGCCTAATCCAGATTATTCCTAAATAGGTATTTTTATCTTAGCGTGCCCAGTGGGAACATTTTAAATCGTTAGAGCCGTTATTAAAAATTTTTCTAAAAATTAAAAAAAAAAATATAAAAAAAAAAAAATTTTCAAATTTAATGGTTTTTTTTTTAATCACCGGCTGTTGCTGGTTCGTTAGAATTCAAATTTGTTGCCATGCCTCATCTCCAGCTTATTAGCCCACTATAGATATTTCTTAAGCAATGAATCACGAGATCGCGTCGCCCATCACAAGAAAGCAGTTTATGTGAGATTGGCGGCACGACAACACAATTTAATAAATTTTTTTTTTATTTTTTGTATTCTATATGAAAATTGCTTATTGTCCTTCGCCAAATTAAACTTTACCTGGAAAGCAAAGAAGTTTTAATTATATTTAGTAATGTTGCTGTCTATTTGCAACATCTGTGGCAACATCTTTATTAAATTTGTAATAGCTGGTCGTCAAAGTGCGCAGAAACTCCTGGAGAAATATTTTGCAAAGTTGTGAAATTCATAATTGTATACACATGAATCTGCGCAGTAAGAAAAATTTGGGATTCAAATTGAGCGAATTGGCTGGAACATCTACTCCGAATCCAAAGACTCAACCAAATTCAGAAACAGAAATGGATTCCGATAAGGATTAAACCATCATGGATTTAAAAGAGAAGGTTCCCGAAAATGATATCTTTCGGAATATGATGGACATGATGAAAAGCATAAAAGATTCTCAATCAGAATTGACTGCACGAGTTAAAACCCTGAGTGATGTTACGGCAAACCAAGTCCTACTTATTGAATCCCGTTTAGTGAAAATGTGTAAAAGTGAAATCAAATCTGCTGTAGAAATGTTGGAAGAAACTACAAAGCGTACATTGGCACGCCCACATCCTGCTCAGCAAAAAGATTGGAACAAACTCGTTAACAAATCAGGCGAAATTGGCGCTACTGGAGGCGCACACGTTCTTGGCGCTATTGAAGGCGCATCTGATCTTGGCGCTCATGGTGTCGCAGGCAATTCTGGCTCGCATGGAGGCGCATACGTTCTTGGCGCTGATCTTAACGATCATGGAGTCGCAGGAAATCTTGGCTGTATTAGAGGCGCAGCTGATCTTGGCGCTCATGGAGTCGCAGGCAATCTTGGCGCTATTGGAGGCGCAGCTGATCTTGGTGCTCGTGGAGTCGCAGGCAATCGTGGCTCGCAGGGAGGCGCATACGTTCTTGGCGCTACTAGAGGCGCAGCTAATCTTGGCGCTCACGGAGGCGCAGCTAATCTTGGCGCTCACGGAGGCGCAGCTAATCTTGGCGCTAATGGAGGCGCATACGTTCTTGGCGCTATTGGAGGCTCAGCTGATCTTGGTGCTCATGGAGTCGCAGGTATTCCTGGCTCGCATGGAGGCGCAGCTAATCTTGGCGTTACTGGAGGCGCATACGTTCTTGGCGCTATTAGAGGCGCAGCTGATCTTGGTGCTCATGGAGTCGCAGGCAATCCAGGCTCGCATGGAGGCGCAGCTAATCTTGGCGCTACTGGAGGCGCAGCTGATCTTGGCGCTCATGAAGTAGCAGGCAATCCTGGCTCGCATGAAGGCGCATACGTTCTTGGCGCTACTGGAGGCGCAGCTGATCTTGGCGCTCAAGGAGTCGCAGTCAATTCTGTCTCGCATGGAGGCGCATACGTTCTTGGCGCTACTGTAGGAGCAGCTGATCTTGGCGCTCATGGAGTCGCAGGCAATCTTGGCGCTATTGGAGGCGCAGCTGATCTTGGTGATCATGGAGTCGCAGGCAATCCTGGCTCGCATAGAGGCGCAGCTAAACTTGGCGCTACTGGAGGCGCATACGTTCTTGGCGCTATTGGAGGCGTAGCTGATTTTGGTGTCATGGAGTCGCAGGCAATCCTGGCTCGCATGGAGGCGCACCTAATCATAACGGTTCTGGAGAAGCAATCAGTCGCGTACCTACTGGAGGATGTCATGGCTTCAACGTTGCTGAAGAAACCTTTCAACGTCAAAATAGATATGTCGGTATGTACGGGCTTGATAATGTTGGTGGTGTTGATGGGCATTGTTTAGGTAACAATAATAGTAATGTAGTTCAATATTAGCACTCCCGAAGTATACATCCAAGAATACTTATAGATTTACCAGAATTCAATAGCAGTTCCAGAATCGTGGCCTGTATTTTCAACCATGTTTTGGGAATTACTTATGGAAGAAATGTTAATAAATAGTCAAATGAACATGGTTAACCAAATAGCCCCGGTTACAGAAAATAATTTAGAAAAGTTGGTCGTATTCGCTTCTAAGGTAGACAACTTGGTTATATTTTTGAAATCAGCAAATGCAACTCAGCATTTACAGAATCCTTCTCTGATAGAGAGCATAGTAGGTAAGATGCCACTCAGCAAGCGAGTTCAGTGGATTGAATATTCATCGCCAATTCAGCCATATCCTAATTTAGACCACTTCAGCAATTGGCTGAGCACTATGGCAAAAAGCATTGCAAGGGCAACCATTGCAGCCCCAGTTAATATTAAACAGACGAAGAATGGCAACGGCTTACAGAAATCTATTTTACATTCTTCGATTAATGCACCTAATGGAAACAAAAAGGAATGTTATCAATGTCAGGGCGAGCATTATATGTATAACTGGAAAATTATTAAAAATCTTCGCCTCTGTTTTGGTTGTCTTCGACGCGGTCACACTCTGCAAGCTTGTAAGTACAAACGCGAGTGTAAGAAAAATGGATGCAAGAAAAGTCACCATACTTCTTTACATTCAGACGATTCTCAAAAGGAAGATAACATTGAACCAAAAGAAGCTACGATTAACACGATCAAGCCAGCTTCTCGACACTTATTGTTTAAGGTACTGGCAGTTGAGATTTTGGGGCCAAACAATAAGATCATACAGACTTACGCGTTCTTAGACAAAGGTTCGTCTGCTTCATTAATAAACGAGAAATTACCAAAACGTCTGGGTGTACTTGAACCAAAGAGATAAATTGACTTTAAACTGGATAAAAAACCATGTTAAAGAATTTTTGTCCATGGAATGCAATCTTCGCATAAGATCACCTGGAGCTGATAAGAAATGGCTGCGTATCTATGAAAACACAGTTCCCACTTTGGAACTACCTTTGCAGTCGGTATATGTCGAGAAGCTCACGAAAATGTATGCTCTGTTAAGAAATCTCTTAATAAAAGGATATACAGATGCAGATCCTTTTATTTTAGTTGGAATTAATAACTGTCACTTAATAGCAAACATTAAAAGTGTATACTTAGATACAAATCTAGTTTCAGCTAAAACACCGTTAGGCTGGCTTATTTATGGTTCCACCGATGACCCAGACAAAGGATCATCGCGAAACACGCCTGTTTTAAAGAAGACAACCCTGAACAGGAAATACATGACATGATATCAAATTACTTCACTACAGAAAATTTTGGTGTAAAGATTCCAATTAGGCCTTTAGAATCTGCAAGTATATCTAGAGCCAGGGATATATTAAAGAACACATCTAAAAGACTAGATGGATGCTAGGAAATTGGTCTTCTTTGGAAAGAAGATGTGATTAAATGCCCGGACAGCTACAAAATGGCTTTTCAGAGGCTACAGGGCGTAGAAAACAAAATGCACGGACTCGGGAAAAAGGAGGAATATGATAAAGCCATTATGTGTGAAATCATAAAGGATACGCGGTAAAAATGTCTGATCGTGAAGCCGCTCTTGTTGGACCACGAACATGGTGTCGTAAGCATAAGCAAGCCCAAAAAGATGAGATTAGTATTTGACGCGGCGGCTACGATCAACGGTATTTCTCTAAATACCATGCTTTTAAAGGGACCTGATGAAAACCCACCATTGACGACGATTCTTTTTAAATTTAGGCAAGCACAAGTCGCAGTATGTGCTGACATCAAGGAAATGTTCTTGCAAGTGCAAGTTCATAGAGATCAAGATTCGTTGAGGTTTCTTTGGAGACCATGTCGAAATCGAAATGCTCAGGTCGACACATACTGTCCTTATATTTGGAGCAGCATGCTCGCCCTGTTGTGCTCAATACATAAAGAACATTAACGCACAAAATGCCGAAAGTAACAGGGAAGAGGTAATCGATGCCATTCAAACAAAGCATTATGTGGACGACTTTGTAGCCAGTTTCAAATCTGAAGAAGAAGCATTTCAGATCAGTCAGGAAGTTAAACGGGTCCATAATTTGGGAAAGTTTGAGCTCAGAGGCTTTGTTTCCAATTCCAAATGTATACAACAATCGCTTAATGTCTCAAGGAATACTGATTTGGTGGAACCAACAGTTCGAATTAACAGCGACATCAACGGATAAGATTTTAGGAATAAGTTGGAATAGTCAGTCTGATAAGTTTGTATCCGTGTCGGCAAGGAAATCGTAAGTCGGAATGAAGTGCCCTACTAAATGCCAACTGCTAAGTCTAGTTATGTCCGTTTATGATCCCTTTGGAATGTTAGCAGACCTAATGATACACCGCAAAATCTTGATCCAAGATGTTTGGAGATCTGGGATACACTGGAATGACATGTTACCGAAAATTTTTTTTGCAAATTTAAGCTTTGGGTACTTCAGTTAGAGCAAGCAAAACAATTTCAACTTAATAGATGCTATCTGCCAGAATTTTTGTCAGTCAAAGATAATATCGAATTGCACATTTTCGTGGATGCGAGCGAACAGGCCTTTGCAGCTGTAGCATATTGGCGCGTATATTGTGGTGGAGGTGTTAAACTAGCCTTTATTGCCGGGAAGACCAGGTGCGCTCCGGTAAAATTGTTATCTACTCCCAGACTTGAGCTGCAAGCAGCGGTGTTGGGTACGCGTCTAATGAAAACTATTTTAGAAAGTCATGATTTTAACCTTAAAAGGACAACGCTTTGGTCAGACTCTAGAACAGTCAGGCAACTAAGTCCAGTATATGTCCAAAATACGCTGTTGATAGCGAATGGATAGGCGGTCCAGAGTTTTTGCTCTCGAAGAAGATTCTTGGCCAATAATAGACTTCACATTTTCAACAGATGACAGCATTGAAAGGCGTAAAACTACCATGAACGTTCGTTCCACACATTTTTTGAATATCAGCCGATTCTCAAGCTATCTTCGATTAAGGCGCATGATGGGATGGTCATTGAGACTCGTAAAAAATTATCAGAATCAGAGCCAAGACAAAGAAAAAGGAGAGTTATTCCTTGCTGAAGTTAAGTTATGCAATGTAGTGCAATGTAGTGTAGTATTCGCAGAAGAGGTTGCAGAGTTACAAAATTCAGAATCTAAGGCTAAGGGTAGTTCCATTTACACCCTTTCCCCAAGGCTGAATGCTTATGGCGTTTTAGTAGTTGCGGGAGATTGGACTACGCCATTTACATTCCAGTAACTCAACGACAGCCAATAATATTGCCTTCTCGACATAGCTTCACCAAACTAATTGTGAATGGTATGATGAGACTTACCATCATCAAAATGATGAGACCATTGTAAACGAAATAAGACGTAAGTTCTGGATCACAAACCTACGAAAAGCGGTCGTTCGAGCAAAGTCCAATTGTCAATATTGTAAGAATCGAAATGCCAAGCCAATCACTCCTTTGATGGGCCAATTGCCCAAAGAGAGAGTTACACCCTTCAACACCAAAAGAGGTGTTTCTATAACTATACGATCGGACATGGGAACTAATTTCGTTGGAGCAGATAATGAGCTTAAAAAGATTGAGGCCCTCTTTGACGGGGTTTACATTAAATCGGAAATGTCAAGTAAAGCAATCGATTGGCAGTTCAATTCCCCTTCAAATCCCAGTTTATGTGGATGCTGGGAACGCTTGGTAAGGTCTACTAAACCAGTTTTGAGCGTAACGCTCAAGGAGAAAGCGCCTCACGTCGAAACCCTAAGGAGTTTGCTTATTAAGGCTGAAAATATAGTAAATAGCTGTCCTTTGACTCATCTACCCATTGACATAAATGATCCGGAGCCTTTAACGCCCAATCATTTATTGATTGTGACAACCAATTCAACTCAAACTCCAGGAGATGTTAACAGCTTCTGTCATCGTAAGCAATACCGAATTGCGCAACAATTACAGGATCACTTTTGGAGTCGATGGATTAAAAATTTTTTTGCCGAACTTGACTATCATTTATCATTTGCGAGGATAATCAGCCCAGCGGATGTTGGAAAAAAGGAATTATAATAAGCACGATTCAAGCTAAGGATGGTTACATTAGATTGGCAGAAGTCGAGACATCTTCAAAGTATCGAGTATCAAGATAGCAGTGTTGGATGTGCTAGGTGGGATTTTACCTAGTCGGTTTACGGTGTGTGGGATGTTGCTGGTTCGTTAGAATTCAAATTTGTTGCCGAGCCTCATCTCCAGCTTATTAGCCCACTATCGATATTTCTTAAGCAATGAATCCCGAGATCGCGTCGCCCATCACAAGAAAGCAGTATATGTGAGATTGGCGGCACGACAACACAATTTAATAAATTTTTTTTATTTTTTGTATTCTATATGAAAATAGCTTATTGTCCTTCGGAAAAAATAAACTTTAGTGTTAATGTTGTTGTTGTCTATTTGCCACATGGTGTGGAAACACCGACTAGTGTTGAATAAATCGCTGGTCATCAGGTGTTGATAAAGCTGCACGGTCTTAGCATTTAGTGTTGGCAATGTAGTTTGACAGATGGCGCCACTTACACCCCAATTGTTTGGGGTTGGAATATTTAGTTTGAAAACGGTGAGCTCGCTTATTTCGTTCTTTCTTGTTTTAAATCAATTCGGATTCATTCTACTCGATGCATTTGGTTCAAAAACGATGCCGAATTGCCGAACATGGGGAGTGCCTGCTTTGAATACCAAGCACTTCATTAGTTCACCCTTGCAACAATCATTTGAGGTAAGCGAGATAATTGAAGTAAGACGAAAGACGAAAAGAATACAATGAACTGATGAAGACGTCGATGCATTCGAAGCGAAAGCAGACGAGCAAACCCGTTTGCTTGGTTTGTTAAAACCAAAAAAAAAAAAATAAACTTCGGCAAGCAAGTTTGCTGGTAGAAGAGCATTATTGTCGAAAGGGTGCCGTCAAGGTTAAGTGCTATGCCAACCATAAAGCGCGAGCAACAATAACATTGTTATTGTTACTCATCGATATATATTACGCGCAAAGTCTTACTTTCATAGCTTGTATTGACGCTTACTCAAAAATTTTAGTAGTAAAAGAAATTTAAAATAAATTAAATATCGAAAACAATGTAATAAACCTTTTTCAACAATTTCCTTAAGCTAAAGTAATAATGACAGTACCTCAAACGGACAAGTTGAAAGGGCACATTCTACATTAACAGAATTAACTCGTGTGAGGAGTACAATAACTCCCCACAAGTTAGAAAGCAAGCAGAGTAAGCGCATGCAATCAGTGGCCTACCAGTTACCAGTTACGCGGCGAATTCGCCCGTAGTAACGGTAGTGGGGCGAGAGAGAGTGGTGCACTGAGCACCAGACAAGGACAAGGAGAGTCCGAGAGGGACAGCAATAGAAGAGAGCGGCGAAGGGCCGTGGGCAAGGAAGTAACGGGACGGCACCGGACTTTGGACCCTGATATTGGTGCCGTGCGCAGAGGGCGAAAGGTCGAACGGTACAATCACGGACTTTGTACTAACAGTCATCAAGTGAACCAGTAACCAGTGAAACAACGTGAAGGAGCAAGTAAAGCCGTTCGGAGACATCAAGGAAACAAGATCGCTACGTCGAGACGTTCGGGACTTAGAGCTAAAGTCTCCGAATTGAGACACAGGTAGCTGAGGTCCTTACGTCATCACACGGCTAAGTCCAGGCGCTTTGTCACAACTTCTGTCGCGATTTGAGCTTGGCATCCCACCCGGCGTGTCCGATAAAGTGAACAAATAGAGTCCTTTGACGAAGAACCGTGGGCTCAGAAGGAAAGTTGTCTAGAACTAGCTGCCTGCCTAAAAGGACTGCATTGGCGAACCCCGGCGTATGCCTGATCGTCCTGCAGGAACTGTACAGGGTCCTGGTGCGACTAACCCGGACGGACGCGCGTTTGTTCAGCTGATGTCTCGAAAGACGTATGCGTTGAGAGCATAGCGGTCCACCGCTAGAGTCCCAGAACGGCAGCTTACCGAGTCGCCAACGAGGAGGGGAGCCTGCCTGCAAGGACTGCATTGGCGAACTCCGGCGTATGCCTGATCGTCCTGCAGGAACTGTACAAGGTCCTGCTGCGAATAGCCAGGAAGGACGCGCGGTTGTTCAGCTGGTGCCTCGAAAGGCGTATGTGCCAGAACGGCAGCTTACCGAGTCACCAACAAGGAGCGGAGCCGGTCGAGATACCTGGAGGCAGAACAAGGACAGCAAGGACCCCAGGACGACGAACAACGAGCGTCCTGCGAGCAGCATATACTTCGAATTCTTAAGCCTGCGGCAGAGAGGGTAGGGTGGAAGCGTTCGTCTAGAACCTGGCTTTTGACCCAGGGACTGCGTTGGCGGCTTCCGGGGTACGCCAGAACCGTAAGGTAGAAAATGAGCCGACGTCCGGTGCGACCGGCCGGGACAGAGCAAGGGACAGGAGGCTGCGGCTGCGAAAGGCGTACGCCTTGAGAGCACAGTGCCTGTTCACCCTAGTCTGGGAACGGTGACGCATCCCTAATTCCTGTAACCCCCACGAGCCAAGGGCAGCAGAAGACATCGCAAGCGAAACCGGCGAGGGAGACACCACTTCCGGCGAGGGAGACACCACTTCGCAACCAGCATGATCCAGCGAGACGTTCAACGTGGGAAGGAGACGACGGCAGAACATAGTTCTACATTATCAATACACCACCCCGGCCGATGATCAAGTCGGCGAAGAAAAGATCACTGTATACTCCCAGTCTTTCTGTCCGTTTTCACTGGTCAACAGGGTGTTCACGTATATATAAATTTGGTGGGACGGACACTTACATCTTCTGAGCTAGCCGCACGACATTCGTAGCAAGCAGATAATAAAGAAAATCAGTTCGTTACATCTGGCGCCCAACGTGATTGTCCTGACAGTGAAAAAACAGCATTAAACAGAAATGGGGAAAAATTGGATTTATCTCCTCAAGAAAGAGGATTTCCCAAAGGTGGCAGCCAAGTTTGGCATCATCCTGGAGGGCAGGTCGGACGACACGCGAAACGCCCTTTCAGAGTATGTTACGAAGACACAAAACGACCCAGGAATGGCGGAAATTTGGGCTGAGCTGGAGGAATTGTACGACAAACCAGGCTCAAGTGGCAAGTTGCAAGTCCCAGACGCCGAACAGCTCATAGCTTGCCTGGGCGGGGAGAGCATGAAGGAGGCAGGAAGATCCAGGGGCCCAAGCCAAAAAAGAAGAACAGAATGGCAAAGGCCTAGCGCACCAGACTATGCAAAAGTCGCAAAGCAAGTCAGGGAATGGTCGTTCAAGTTTGACGGCACGGAGAAACCACTGGAGTTTCTGGAACAAGTGGAATGGTCAGCAAACACATACGGTTTGAACTTGAACCTCATTCCCCGAGCGATGCCTGAATTGCTGCAAGGCATCAAACAATTAACACTGGAGGACATGGGGAGAGTTCAGCGACAGTTTTCAAACGTATTTCCTGCCAAGGGGTTTCTTCTTAAAGCTCGCAGATCAGGTCAAACAAAGGAAACAGGGCTTCAGAGAGTCGTTCAAGGATTATATGGTTGACATGCAGACCATGATGAGACCACTCGGCTACTCCCCGAAGGAAACACTCGAGCTGATGAAGGAAAACTGCACGCCTGACCTGAGGATTTCCCTGAGGACGTATAAGATAGACGATCTAGAGTCTCTAATGGTGCTGGCTGAAGAGTATAAAGACCTCGAGAAAGAGCGAGAAGCATTTATTCAAGAATACAAATTCTCGCGAAGCAAAGCAACAGCACCACAACAAGTCACGTGTAGAAGGTGCGAAGAAGAAGGCGGACACCAAGCACCCATCGACGGACCAAGCCAATGGACTCCAAACACCTACAACCACCAGAGCTCGTTATGGAGGCCACCGAATACCAATCAGAGACCACCCAGCGCAGCACCAAGAGGATGCCAAAACCAGCGGCTGCTTTTCTGCTGGACTTGCGGCAAGGTGGGTGTTAGGAGTGTAGAGTGCTGCCAGAGATCGGGAAATGGCCCGCGATCCCAGCCGCAGAGAGGCGAGCAGGGGTCGCAAGATGTTGTCTCTCCAAACTAACTGGCAAATTAATCGAAGAAGATCAGCAGTTATCCGCAGCGGTAAAGATTAGCGGAACCTCTCACAAAGCCACAATTGACACCGGAGCAACAGCGAGCTGTATAAGCGAGGAGTTGGCGGATATATTGGCTGCTTATGGAAAGATTACAAGGACGAGAAGGCAAGTTAGGTTGGCAGATGGCAGGTGCAGCGGGATAAACACGCAGCTCGAGGTGGAGATCGAATTCGGCAATAAGCGCTTGCCCATGAGCCTGCTGATCCTACCAGGAGTGGTAGACTCACTGGTGCTAGGATGAAATTTCCTCACAGGAGTCGGCGCCGAAATAAGGTGTGCCGGACATACAGTGGTGATCCCAGAATGAAGAAGGCACAACGGGTGGTTAGAGGATAAATTGTCCGTGGCAGTGGTGCAAACCACCTCTGAGGAATGCGACGTTGAAAAATTCCTAGAGCAGGAGCTCGCGTAATTTCGAACAATGAGTGGAACATCTAACATAGCCGAGCACCCAATCACCATGATGGACGACAAACCAATCAAACAGAGATACTACCCGAAAAATCCAAAGGTTCAAGGGGAAATCAATGCGAAAGTCGACGAGTTGCTGGAGAAGGGATGCATTGAACACTCGAGAAGTCCGTACAGCTCCCCGATAGTCATGGTGAAGAAAAAGACAGGTCAGTGGAGGCTTTGTGTCGACTTTAGACAGATCAATGCCAAATCCATCAAAGATGCTTATCCGATGCCAAGGATAAATTACATTTTGTACCAGTTGAGGGAGGCGAGATACATAAGCAGTCTGTATTTGAAAGATGGATACTGGCAAATTCCTCTGGAAGAAAATAGCAGGCCATTCACAGCATTCACAGTGCCAGGAAAGGGGCTTTTCCAGTAGAAAGTAATGCCAGGTTATCGGACCGGAGATGTCACCACACGCGTTTGCATACCAAGACGACATCATCGTGATCGGACGCACACTGGAAGAACACAGTAGGAACCTGAGATAAGTTTTCCGACGCCCGAAAAATGTCACTTTTTCAAAAGCGAACTGCGTTACCTGGGACACCGCGTTACGAACCAAGGAATCGGCACTGATCCCGAAAATGTAGCAGCCATAGCCGAGCTGGAACCACCCACAACCATCCGGGAACTGCGCCAATACTTATCTTATACTTACTTACTTAGCGTAGCATCGTGGTACAGGCGATTCGTGCCCGACTTTGCGCGAATAGTAAAACCACTAAATGACTAAATGACTAATGACATGGACTGGAGAGCACCAGCAAGCATTCGAGGAGGTGAAGGCAAGATTAGTGGCCGATCCTGTGCTGGCATGCCCAGATTTCGATAAACCATTCGTACTGCAGACGGACGCAAGCGATTATGGTATAGGGGCAGTCCTGACGCAGGAAACTGAAAATGGCGAAAAGGTCATTTCATATTCAAGCCGGACCCTGAATGGCGCGGAAAAGAACTATTCAACCAGCGAAAAGGAATGCCTGGCAATCGTGTGGGCAATCCGGAAGCTCAAACCATACTTGGAAGGATACCACTTAATGGGTTGAACAGCATCGAAAGTCCCTCAGGAAGAATAGCGAGGTGGGCCCTGGAGCTGCAGCAGTATGATTTTGAAATATCATACAGGAAGGGGCAGCTTAACGTGGTCGCTGATGCACTGTCAAGACAGCCTCTGCCAGAAGCCGTTAGGCTAGCCAAGGAAACTCCGGAGGACACGCAGGGAACATGCAGCTGATCAAAGATATGTGTGAGAAGATTAACACACAGCCACAAAAGTTTCCGGACTACCTCATGGAGGGAGGCGCAGTATACAGGCATATCCCGCTCAGAGCAGGCAGCGAAGACGTGGCAGCATGGAAGCTCTGTGTCCCACGGGAGCTGAGGGAAACAGTCCTGAAGGAGAATCACGACTCACCAGCCGCTGGACACGTGGGAAGCCGGGAAAGGATTGCAAGGCTTGCGGCTCGATATTACTGGCCAGGAATGCATAGGGACGCCCGAGCACACGTACGGAAATACGAGACATGCCTCAAATACAAGCCTAACCAGATGCAGGCAGCTGGAAAAATGCTGACGCAGATACCCGAAGAACCATGGGCAACTGTATGTGCAGACTTTGTCGGACCATTGCCCCGATCGAAGCATGACAGATGCTGCTAGTGCTGATATATAGGTTTTCAAACTCAAGTACGTCGGAATCAACAGGATACTCCCCGTGTTTCCTCACGCAGGCTCGAGAGCCTCGACAGCCCAGCGCCCTGTACGACAGGGAAACCATCGGCACAAGAAAGCAGACGGAAACACCTGAAGATAAGGCCAATAAGATGAAGGAGATTTTCGAAATTGTGCGCCGGAACATGGAGAAAGCTGCTCAGGACCAAGCCAGGTATTACAATCTACGAAGGAGGCAATGGAATCCAACAATAGGGGACACAGTCTGGGCGAAGGAGCACCATTTGTCAAAGGCAGCCGAGGGTTTCGCGGCAAAGCTAGCGCCGAGATATGACGGACCGTACACGGTAATAGACTTCGTCTCACCAGTCATCTGTAGAATCCGCCACAAGGATACACAAAAGAACGAACCGTCCACGTCAGTGAGCTTAAACAACAAACACAAGAACTCGGTACAGACAAGCAAGGACAACACAAGCAAACAACAACAAGTAGTGCGGACTATAGCGTCGGGCATATGCCAGAGTCTTTATAGAACGCAGGATAAAACGAGCATGCAAGGACAACAAGTAGAGCGGACTATAGCGTCGGGCATATGCCAGAGTCTATATAGAACGTAGGATAAAACGAGCATGCAAGGACAACAAGTACTGCGGACTATAGCGTCGGGCATATGCCAGAGTCTATATAGAGAGCAAGGACAACACGAGCATGCAACGACAAAAAGTACGGACTATATCGTCGGGCATAAGCCAGAGTCTATATAGATCGCAGGATAACACGAGCATTCAATGAAAAAAAGTACGGACTATATCGTCGGGCACAAGTACCAGAGTCTGTATAGAACTCAGGAAACAAGGAGGTACAGTGACCCAGACAACGAGGCAAACAGATTCTGCGTCGGGCATGAAGCCAGAGTCATCCGTTAATACGCCGCGAAGAATAAGGTGATGCACAGGACAAGAAACCGAAAAGACCGCAGGCCAACAACAATCCATAGCGTCGGCAGACTCTGTACGAATCGAGGAAGACCACGGTCAGATCTTTGTTTCCCGAGGAAAGAGGGGAGACGGTACAGCTCGAGAGCTTTACCGTAGCATGCCAAGTCGGAAAAACACGAAAATAACGCGCACCGAATAAACGGCCACAGGTAAATTAATTAGCATGCCAAGCCGGAAAACACAAAAATGACGCGCACACACATAAACGGCCACAATAAAAAAAAAAAAAAAGGAAAATACACACACATAGAATGGACCACAGCTGATCCGCAATCTGAAATGAGAGATATACATGAAAACCGGGGTCGCAGGGAAACAACCCACTTGCCAACTAAACGCAGGACGACGCAAGAAAGTGGTGAACCTAGCAGGGTTATTGACCCCGGCCCCAAGGGCAGGAAAGGTCAACTCTGCAGTCCTGGGCCAAGCTTTGAAGGAAGGAGACAATAAGTAAACAAGAAATAGATAGGAGGTTGCGCTTTCCATATCATTGTGCAAAGTCACTATAAACAAGGGATGGGGGCATTTCGATTCATGGCGGCCGATTGGCACTAGACGATAGTGTCGATCGGTGGGCACAAAATACTGGAAATATCGGCACAAGGAGTCACACTGTGGAAAATCGATACATCGGGTGGCAACGCCACTTGCCAACTAAACGCAGGACGACGCAAGAAAGTGGTGAACCTAGCAGGGTTATTGACCCCGGCCCCAAGGGCAGGAAAGGTCAACTCTGCAGTCCTGGGCCAAGCTTTGAAGGAAGGAGACAATAAGTAAACAAGAAATAGATAGGAGGTTGCGCTTTCCATATCATTGTGCAAAGTCACTATAAACAAGGGATGGGGGCATTTCGATTCATGGCGGCCGATTGGCACTAGACGATAGTGTCGATCGGTGGGCACAAAATACTGGAAATATCGGCACAAGGAGTCACACTGTGGAAAATCGATACATCGGGTGGCAACGCCACGTTGGTTTACGAAACCGATAACAATTGGAGACCGATCGATTTGGCGGAGAGTGACCATACAACAGAGAGTCACCCGAGAGAATATCGATAACAACGATAACGACTGGAGACCGATCGGCACGACGTAGAGTGACCATCCGACGGAAAAGACAAATCATGGAGATCGAGGGGAAACGTCTGGGGCGGGAATTCAAAAGTCTACGGGGAAACGTCTGGGCGGGAATTCGAAAGTCTACGGGGCAAACGTCTGGGCGGGAATTTAAAGTCTACGGGGGCGGGAGATTCAAAATTTGGAAGGAGGATCGGCGCTGTGGAACTCAAGAAGGAGCTGTGAGCGTCGTGGGAACCGTCTGGATGATCGAGTCGACTAGAAGACTAAAAGCAATCGAGGACAAGTGCGAGGAGAAGACACGTCGAGGGAAGGATGTCAGAATGTGGAGTATACCAAGGCAGAGAAAAATGCGAGTCTCTTTTTCATTCCCGAAGTAAGGGGAGAATGTGAGGAGTTGAATAACTCCCTACAAGTTAGAAAGCAAGCAGAGTAAGCGCATGCAAGCAGTGGCCTACCAGTTACCAGTTACGCGGCGAATTCGCCCGTAGTAACGGTAGTGCGGCGAGAAAGAGTGGTGCACTGAGCACCAGGCAAGGACAAGGAGAATCCGAGAGGGACAGCAATAGAAGAGAGCGGCGAAGGGCCGTGGGCAAGGAAGTAACGGGACGGCACCGGACTTTGGACCCTGATATTGGTGCCGTGCGCAGAGGGCGAAAGGTCGAACGGTAAAATCATGGACTTTGGACCAGGAGGCAAGAAGACGCCGATAACTAGCGGTAAACGGAGGCCTATATAAACCGGCCGAGCGCAGGAAGCTGGATCAGTCAATTTCTACAAAGTCAACAAGTAACAGTCATCAAGTGAACCAGTAACCAGTGAAACAACGTGAAGGAGCAAGTAAAGCCGTTCGGAGACATCAAGGAAACAAGATCGCTACGTCGAGACGTTCGGGACTTAGAGCTAAAGTCTCCGAATTGAGACACAGATAGCTGAGGTCCTTACGTCATCACACGGCTAAGTCCAGGCGCTTTGTCACAACTTCTGTCGCGATTTGAGCTTGGCATCCCACCCGGCGTGTCCGATAAAGTGAACAAATAGAGTCCTTTGACGAAGAACCGTGGGCTCAGAAGGAAAGTTGTCTAGAACTAGCTGCCTGCCTACAAGGACTGCATTGGCGAACCCCGGCGTATGCCTGATCGTCCTGCAGGAACTGTACAGGGTCCTGGTGCGACTAACCCGGACGGACGCGCGTTTGTTCAGCTGATGTCTCGAAAGACGTATGCGTTGAGAGCATAGCGGTCCACCGCTAGAGTCCCAGAACGGCAGCTTACCGAGTCGCCAACGAGGAGGGGAGCCTGCCTGCAAGGACTGCATTGGCGAACTCCGGCGTATGCCTGATCGTCCTGCAGGAACTGTACAAGGTCCTGCTGCGAATAGCCAGGAAGGACGCGCGGTTGTTCAGCTGGTGCCTCGAAAGGCGTATGTGCCAGAACGGCAGCTTACCGAGTCACCAACAAGGAGCGGAGCCGGTCGAGATACCTGGAGGCAGAACAAGGACAGCAAGGACCCCAGGACGACGAACAACGAGCGTCCTGCGAGCAGCATATACTTCGAATTCTTAAGCCTGCGGCAGAGAGGGTAGGGTGGAAGCGTTCGTCTAGAACCTGGCGTTTGACCCAGGGACTGCGTTGGCGGCTTCCGGGGTACGCCAGAACCGTAAGGTAGAAAATGAGCCGACGTCCGGTGCGACCGGCCGGGACAGAGCAAGGGACAGGAGGCTGCGGCTGCGAAAGGCGTACGCCTTGAGAGCACAGTGCCTGTTCACCCTAGTCTGGGAACGGTGACGCATCCCTAATTCCTGTAACCCCCACGAGCCAAGGGCAGCAGAAGACATCGCAAGCGAAACCGGCGAGGGAGACACCACTTCCGGCGAGGGAGACACCACTTCGCAACCAGCATGATCCAGCGAGACGTTCAACGTGGGAAGGAGACGACGGCAGAACATAGTTCTACATTATCAATACACCACCCCGGCCGAGGATCAAGTCGGCGAAGAAAAGATCACTGTATACTCCCAGTCTTTTTGTGCGTTTTCACTGGTCAACAGGGTGTTCACGTATATATAAATTTGGTGGGACGAACACTTACATCTTCTGAGCTAGCCGCACGACATTCGTAGCGAGCAGATAACAAAGAAAATCAGTTCGTTACACTCGATGCATTCCATAAGAATTTAATTTAACCGAATTTTCCGAAATAGTAATTAGAGGCGCTTATAATCAGAGCATACATGCTACAACGAACCTTTTTACATACTATATAGATAATACAGCATGATATGTAGGACTGATTATGATTATGATTATGATTATGATTATGATTATGATTATGATTATGATTATGATTATGATTATGATTATGATTATGATTATGATTATGATTATGATTATGATTATGATTATGATTATGATTATGATTATGATTATGATTATGATTATGATTATGATTATGATTATGATTATGATTATGATTATGATTATGATTATGATTATGATTATGATTATGATTATGATTATGATTATGATTATGATTATGATTATGATTATGATTATGATTATGATTATGATTATGATTATGATTATGATTATGATTATGATTATGATTATGATTATGATTATGATTATGATTATGATTATGATTATGATTATGATTATGATTATGATTATGATTATGATTATGATTATGATTATGATTATGATTATGATTATGATTATGATTATGATTATGATTATGATTATGATTATGATTATGATTATGATTATGATTATGATTATGATTATGATTATGATTATGATTATGATTATGATTATGATTATGATTATGATTATGATTATGATTATGATTATGATTATGATTATGATTATGATTATGATTATGATTATGATTATGATTATGATTATGATTATGATTATGATTATGATTATGATTATGATTATGATTATGATTATGATTATGATTATGATTATGATTATGATTATGATTATGATTATGATTATGATTATGATTATGATTATGATTATGATTATGATTATGATTATGATTATGATTATGATTATGATTATGATTATGATTATGATTATGATTATGATTATGATTATGATTATGATTATGATTATGATTATGATTATGATTATGATTATGATTATGATTATGATTATGATTATGATTATGATTATGATTATGATTATGATTATGATTATGATTATGATTATGATTATGATTATGATTATGATTATGATTATGATTATGATTATGATTATGATTATGATTATGATTATGATTATGATTATGATTATGATTATGATTATGATTATGATTATGATTATGATTATGATTATGATTATGATTATGATTATGATTATGATTATGATTATGATTATGATTATGATTATGATTATGATTATGATTATGATTATGATTATGATTATGATTATGATTATGATTATGATTATGATTATGATTATGATTATGATTATGATTATGATTATGATTATGATTATGATTATGATTATGATTATGATTATGATTATGATTATGATTATGATTATGATTATGATTATGATTATGATTATGATTATGATTATGATTATGATTATGATTATGATTATGATTATGATTATGATTATGATTATGATTATGATTATGATTATGATTATGATTATGATTATGATTATGATTATGATTATGATTATGATTATGATTATGATTATGATTATGATTATGATTATGATTATGATTATGATTATGATTATGATTATGATTATGATTATGATTATGATTATGATTATGATTATGATTATGATTATGATTATGATTATGATTATGATTATGATTATGATTATGATTATGATTATGATTATGATTATGATTATGATTATGATTATGATTATGATTATGATTATGATTATGATTATGATTATGATTATGATTATGATTATGATTATGATTATGATTATGATTATGATTATGACGCGCACACACATAAACGGCCACAATAAAAAAAAAAAAAAAAAGGAAAATACACACACATAGAATGGACCACAGCTGATCCGCAATCTGAAATGAGAGATATACATGAAAACCGGGGTCGCAGGGAAACAACCCACTTGCCAACTAAACGCAGGACGACGCAAGAAAGTGGTGAACCTAGCAGGGTTATTGACCCCGGCCCCAAGGGCAGGAAAGGTCAACTCTGCAGTCCTGGGCCAAGCTTTGAAGGAAGGAGACAATAAGTAAACAAGAAATAGATAGGAGGTTGCGCTTTCCATATCATTGTGCAAAGTCACTATAAACAAGGGATGGGGGCATTTCGTTTCATGGCGGCCGATTGGCACTAGACGATAGTGTCGATCGGTGGGCACAAAATACTGGAAATATCGGCACAAGGAGTCACACTGTGGAAAATCGATACATCGGGTGGCAACGCCACTTGCCAACTAAACGCAGGACGACGCAAGAAAGTGGTGAACCTAGCAGGGTTATTGACCCCGGCCCCAAGGGCAGGAATGGTCAACTCTGCAGTCCTGGGCCAAGCTTTGAAGGAAGGAGACAATAAGTAAACAAGAAATAGATAGGAGGTTGCGCTTTCCATATCATTGTGCAAAGTCACTATAAACAAGGGATGGGGGCATTTCGATTCATGGCGGCCGATTGGCACTAGACGATAGTGTCGATCGGTGGGCACAAAATACTGGAAATATCGGCACAAGGAGTCACACTGTGGAAAATCGATACATCGGGTGGCAACGCCACGTTGGTTTACGAAACCGATAACAATTGGAGACCGATCGATTTGGCGGAGAGTGACCATACAACAGAGAGTCACCCGAGAGAATATCGATAACAACGATAACGACTGGAGACCGATCGGCACGACGTAGAGTGACCATCCGACGGAAAAGACAAATCATGGAGATCGAGGGGAAACGTCTGGGGCGGGAATTCAAAAGTCTACGGGGAAACGTCTGGGCGGGAATTCGAAAGTCTACGGGGCAAACGTCTGGGCGGGAATTTAAAGTCTACGGGGGCGGGAGATTCAAAATTTGGAAGGAGGATCGGCGCTGTGGAACTCAAGAAGGAGCTGTGAGCGTCGTGGGAACCGTCTGGATGATCGAGTCGACTAGAAGACTAAAAGCAATCGAGGACAAGTGCGAGGAGAAGACACGTCGAGGGAAGGATGTCAGAATGTGGAGTATACCAAGGCAGAGAAAAATGCGAGTCTCTTTTTCATTCCCGAAGTAAGGGGAGAATGTGAGGAGTTGAATAACTCCCTACAAGTTAGAAAGCAAGCAGAGTAAGCGCATGCAAGCAGTGGCCTACCAGTTACCAGTTACGCGGCGAATTCGCCCGTAGTAACGGTAGTGCGGCGAGAAAGAGTGGTGCACTGGGCACCAGGCAAGGACAAGGAGAATCCGAGAGGGACAGCAATAGAAGAGAGCGGCGAAGGGCCGTGGGCAAGGAAGTAACGGGACGGCACCGGACTTTGGACCCTGATATTGGTGCCGTGCGCAGAGGGCGAAAGGTCGAACGGTAAAATCATGGACTTTGGACCAGGAGGCAAGAAGACGCCGATAACTAGCGGTAAACGGAGGCCTATATAAACCGGCCGAGCGCAGGAAGCTGGATCAGTCAATTTCTACAAAGTCAACAAGTAACAGTCATCAAGTGAAACAACGTGAAGGAGCAAGTAAAGCCGTTCGGAGACATCAAGGAAACAAGATCGCTACGTCGAGACGTTCGGGACTTAGAGCTAAAGTCTCCGAATTGAGACACAGGTAGCTGAGGTCCTTACGTCATCACACGGCTAAGTCCAGGCGCTTTGTCACAACTTCTGTCGCGATTTGAGCTTGGCATCCCACCCGGCGTGTCCGATAAAGTGAACAAATAGAGTCCTTTGACGAAGAACCGTGGGCTCAGAAGGAAAGTTGTCTAGAACTAGCTGCCTGCCTACAAGGACTGCATTGGCGAACCCCGGCGTATGCCTGATCGTCCTGCAGGAACTGTACAGGGTCCTGGTGCGACTAACCCGGACGGACGCGCGTTTGTTCAGCTGATGTCTCGAAAGACGTATGCGTTGAGAGCATAGCGGTCCACCGCTAGAGTCCCAGAACGGCAGCTTACCGAGTCGCCAACGAGGAGGGGAGCCTGCCTGCAAGGACTGCATTGGCGAACTCCGGCGTATGCCTGATCGTCCTGCAGGAACTGTACAAGGTCCTGCTGCGAATAGCCAGGAAGGACGCGCGGTTGTTCAGCTGGTGCCTC
>NW_026453448.1:0-27708 GCF_025200985.1 Drosophila gunungcola
TTGTGTTAAAACATTTGGGCGTGGCACTTAGTTTTTTTCCTTATTGACTACTTTCATATTATATAATGTTATGTTATTAAAATATGAGAAACACCATGGAGAATTTTTGTTATAAAAGTTCTAAGGGCACCTGTGAAACCAGTATACGTTAATAAGATTTAAATCTGAGCTTAAGAGATGCCATTTACCTCGCGCCTTGACCAACGTCACCAGATCGCAAGTCATTGCCAGAACGCGACGCTGTCAAACCGCCACGTTGACAGACCACTATTGATAGTCGTAGTGGTTAATCGATACTTGAAGGGGTTGCAACCTAAAAAGAACCGATGACGGGCAACGATGCGATCGTTGCTCTCTTGGTTCCCAGTCAGCGACAAGGACCAGAATTGTTCCAAAACCCGCGCTCACAAATTCCTTTTAAAAACAAGTCCCCTGTAAATTACAAATTTCTTGTAAGAATATCTGGCTCGAAACTAACAATGCCTACACTCCCAGTGTTCGTTCCTCCCAACGACCCAGAACACAACGAACCCGACGTACTAGAACGACGAGACACGACGAAGCAGCAGTGCGACAAACTGCCCTTCCGCAGCGCCGACGCCAAGTAGTGCACAATAGGCCATTCCGCAGCGCCGACGCCAAGCATTGGGCAATCGGCTAGTCCGCAGTGCGAGCACCAAGCAGTGCAACCTTCGGATATCTAGAAGTATAAGATTCGACCTTCCGGAGCGTTAACACCGCATGCAAAGCAGTGCAATACTCAGCAAGCAGTGCTATATTGGATCATTTCCGCAGCGTCGGTATCACTCAGCAAGCAGTCCTACAATCAACCCTTTCGCAGCGTCGGTACCACTCAGCAATCAGTCCTACAATCGACCCTTCCGCAGCGTCGGTATCACTCAGCAAGCAGTCCTACAATCGACCCTGCCGCAGCGTCGTTAGCACTCAGCAAGCAGTCCTACAATCGAGCCTTCCGCAGCGTCGGTATCACTCTCAAGCAGTTCTACAACCGGTCCTTCCGAAGCGCCCACGTCAACCCTGCAAGCAGTACCAGCCCTTCAGCAGCACCGAAGTCAACCCAGAAAGCAGTACACGGCCCTCCCATAACGCCGATATACTTATAATTAGAAACGTAGCCCTTACCAACAGTACTATTAAATATAACCATACACTGTAGCGTTCGATTTGTCTTATTCTTTGGGGAAAGGGAAGTAAACTGATCTAAAGAGGAAATAAATTTCTGCCTCGAACCCTGGCCCCGGTGAGCTATACCGCCTCTCGAACAGGGTCGTTACAGATATGTTATAAGTGATATTGACAATTGTCAAATTATTCGAATTCCCTATGATGGAATTAAAACGAGCTCCCATAGAATTATAGCTCCCATAGAACCAATAGCAAAAAAAAAAAACGAAAAAAATTATAACTTTGTAAGCAGTGTTGATTGGGTTCGATAGAATGATGTCATAAACATACCTATAACTATTTTTAGGTAATATTATTTAAGTACTAACTAACTAAGCGCTCCCATATTGTAAAAAGCACGCTAACAAGAAATTTAAATAAAAAATATAAAAAACTACGATAACAACTTCAGAAATGGAATAGACAACTTTTATACTTTCGTCTCCATAAACACTTTACTATCCAAGGACATAGAAGATTTTTCCTTACAATAGCGTTTTTGGCGTGCGACAGCGTTTTGGAATGGACAAGACACAAAATTTAAGAGTGGGTTCAAGCCAAGAAAATCGTGTTCCCAATAAGTGCAACTTTAAGACAACTGCGCAAGCTTGCTTTCGAAGCCGATTGGCAGACGGGCTGATATCCGAAAAGCACATTTGGGGAAGAAGACGCCAAAATTGAGGTATTAAGCCAAGGGACAGCTAGCGAAGACATCGACGAACAAGAAGCACTACTTGATGCCGCCATAAGGGTAGCTAAGAAGAAGATAATATTGGCCGGATTAATCCAGAACGACAACAAGACGACAGATGACATTTGTGTTAAAACATTTGGGCGTGGCACTTAGTTTTTTTCCTTATTGACTACTTTCATATTATATAATGTTATGTTATTAAAATATGAGAAACACCATGGAGAATTTTTGTTATAAAAGTTCTAAGGGCACCTGTGAAACCAGTATACGTTAATAAGATTTAAATCTGAGCTTAAGAGATGCCATTTACCTCGCGCCTTGACCAACGTCACCAGATCGCAAGTCATTGCCAGAACGCGACGCTGTCAAACCGCCACGTTGACAGACCACTATTGATAGTCGTAGTGGTTAATCGATACTTGAAGGGGTTGCAACCTAAAAAGAACCGATGACGGGCAACGATGCGATCGTTGCTCTCTTGGTTCCCAGTCAGCGACAAGGACCAGAATTGTTCCAAAACCCGCGCTCACAAATTCCTTTTAAAAACAAGTCCCCTGTAAATTACAAATTTCTTGTAAGAATATCTGGCACGACTGAGGCAAACCCCGGTCAAAGAAACATGAAGGCTAATAATTCCTCCTTGCGACGGAAATATATCCAAGTTGTGTTTACCCCAGGATTCTTAAGTCTAATTGGAACAGACTCACCAGGATTGTTTGCTGCCTCTTTGCTCTGCGCCGTGGTATCTTCTTATGTGACTTTGTTTGATTTTGTCGTCTGTGAGCTCGTATTTCCTTTTCTAACGTTTTTATTTGGTTGGATATAATTTTGGTTATAATCATTTTTTTCAGTGTATGTTTGTGAGTGATTCATTTTTCATTTCACTGTTTTACATTATGCACTGGCTCGGTTTACATGCCGGTGCGTTTCACTAGACCGTCACGTTTTGCGGTTCTTCGCGTCACTAACCACACGGCCTTGGGCGTTTATCAAGACTTTCGCGCAAATTTTCCCTGCTCCACATGGTGTTATTGTCCTAGAAGTCCCGGCTCGGGCGCCATTTAGACCAATTAAGCCAATTAGACTTAAGAATCCTGGGGCAAACACAACTTGGATATATTTCCGTCGCAAGGAGGTATTATAAGCCTTCGCAGTGGGAACTACACTTTGGTGGCCGATCCGACCCTCTAACTTCTATCGTGCAGTTAGAGAGTCGCGCAGTTTCCTAGACGATAGGATAAGGGGGCGAGTCCAGCAGGACGCAGTGTACTCATAAGGCATGCGGACTACACCGAACAACAGGAGCTCAACCTCTACGAGAACGCTGCACCGGAGTACCACATGTACATACGTCGCCACGAATAACCCAGCTTGCCACAGAATTTTAAACCGTTAAACAACGTAGCCAAGCCGGGAGAATTCCAGCAGAACTCCAATCGGAACCTCTCGCGCTACACCTCAGACATCCTGGGAACACTATTAGTACCCCGAAAACCGGGTCGGAAACCCCGAAAACCGGCACACACCATCGCACTGTGGGCCAGGATTGGAAAAAAGTGGCAAAAATTAAAAACTCCCAAATTATCAATAGATTTAAAACTTTTAGTATGTTATTTTATGTTCTTGGGGTCGCTGATTCCGAATCTGAAATTGGATTTTCAAAATTCAAAATGGCGGACTCAAAATGGCGGACTGAACTGATTAATTCTCATTGAAACTTTTTATTAAATTACTTCTAATCATTATTTTTAATTTTTTTATATCAATTTATATATTTTTAAAAAGGATTTGTGATAATTTTGTTTTATAATTATATATTACGCTTAGGATTAGCTGCTTTTGCTAAAGCACTCAGGATGTGCCACGAGAAGGCTCCTAAACCGATATAACATACCGTTTTTTTTTGTTTTGGTTTTTTAATTTTTTTTAAAATTTTTTTTTGCATTTTTGAAATTTAATTTTTTTTTTAATTTTTTGTAATGTTTTAAAATTTTTTTATATGTTTTCATTTTCTTCATTTCTGAGAGCTCAATTTCATTCAGTTCATTGAGTATATTTGTTTATCCTCATCATAGAAATCTTCTTCTTCTTTTTCAACTGAAGATTTACTTTCAGTTGCAGTCTCTAATAATAAGTCAATTACCTCTTTAGGTAATGACAATAATCTTGTGCGTTTGAGACGAAAAGAAAGGTTTATAGAGGATATTTTCGGATCAGAAGTGACCATAGCTCGATTAAAAACATCTTCTAAAGTTGTTATGCGGCTGATGCTTCCTCCACAACCATACCTATAGGAAGCAGACTTGCACTTATTATTTCAGAGCCATACATACAAATTTTGTAAAGTGTTGCTGACATAGGGTACCAATCATAATATTTAATATAAATTTTTGCAGTAGCAGTAGCAATTTGATCAAATTTATCGGATTCAAGAGGACTTTTTGTTGACAGTGCTATTAGAATAGTTTGTAGGTTACAAACTAGTTGTGAATCTAGGCCTAAGACTTCTGCAAATAATTTTGGATTTGCTAAAGCTCTGCGGGCTGTATTGCCATCGTTTGTAGTTCCAGAGCCACCAGGTTTCGGTTTATCTACTCTCAGTCCCAATTCTTTCCAAAGTCTAGCTTGAATAAGTTTTTTTCGTTCTCGAAAGGAATCTCTCTGCAATTCAGTTCTCATTTTCCAAACTTTCACGTCAAGTCTATAGGAAATATGCAAACATAATTCGAAAATTCATGCATCAAGTCAACTTCGGTCGATTGTAGACGTGATTTCTTAACGCTCCGGAAAAACAATAAGCCACTATGTCGAAAACGTTTGAAAAAATTTATAAACGCGAGGTTTTGCGATTCGCGATGCTGATTCGCATATCGTAAACTAAAGTTTTAGTTAATTAATTAATTAATATTACGCTCTTTCAATAAATGAGTAAGAACGTGGATCAGCGCACTCAACGCCAAAAACAACAAGACGAAGCCCGTGAAAAAATTCAGAGAGAGCAAGACAAACGTCGTCTCTCTTTGGCCCGTAACAATGCTTATTTCTCGTTCACGAGTAATACTCTAGAACCGAAAGTGCAGGAAAGTGCAAGTTTACTGACCGCCGAAAACCAGAGAGCTAGTTCTTGCTCTCCCGCCCTGCTTTTCACCGCTCAAACACCATGGAGTGAGCAATGCAAAACTCCAACCGAGCTTCTGCCACCTAGTGCAACAACAACAGCAACTACTACGTCAACTACAACGGTCTCTGTCGCCAACAATGCAATAACGACTCCACTCTCTTCTTCTGCAGCGGGTAAAGCAACAACACAACCAATTTTTTTTTTTTTGCATTTTTTAAATTTAATTTTTTTTTTTAATTTTTTGTAATGTTTTAAAATTTTTTTATATGTTTTCATTTTCTTCATTTTCTGAGAGCTCAATTTCATCCAGTTCATTGAGTATATTTGTTTATCCTCATCATAGAAATCTTCTTCTTCTTTTTCAGTTGCAGCCTCTAATAATAAGTCAATTACCTCTTTAGGTAATGACAATAATCTTGTGCGTTTGAGACGAAAAGAAAGGTTTATAGAGGATATTTTCGGATCAGAAGTGTCCATAGCTCGATTTAAAACATCTTCTAAAGTTGTTATGCGGCTATGTTTTCTACTCAAAAATTGTCTATAATTATTTCGAGCCTCTGATGCTTCCTCCCCAAGCATACCTATAGGAAGCAAACTTGCACTTATTATTTCAGAGCCGTGCATACAAATTTTGTAAAGTGTTGCTGACATAGGGTACCAATCATAATATTTAATATAAATTTTTGCAGTAGCAGTAGCAAATTGATCAAACTTATCGGATTCAAGAGGACTTTTTGTTGACAGTGCTATTAGAATAGTTTGCAAGTTACAAACTAGTTGTGAATCTAGGCCTAAGATTTCTGCAAACAATTTTGGATTTGCTAAAGCTCTGCGGGCTGTATTGCCATCGTTTGTAGTTCCAGAGCCACCAGGTTTCGGTTTATCTACTCTCAGTCCCAATTCTTTCCAAAGTCTAGCTTGAATAAGTTTTTTTTCGTTCTCGAAAGGAATCTCTCTGCAATTCAGTTCTCATTTTCCAAACTTTCACGTCAAGTCTATAGGAAATATGCAAACATAATACGAAAATTCATGCATCAAGTCAACTTCGGTCGATTGTAGACGTGTTTTCTTAACGCTCCGGAAAAACAATAAGCCACTAAGTCGAAAACGTTTGAAAAAATTTATAAACGCGAGGTTTTTTTCGATTCGCGATGCTAATTCGCATATCGTAAACTAAAGTTTTAGTTAATTAATTAATTAATATTACGCTCTATCAATAAATGAGTAAGAACGTGGATCAGCGCACTCAACGCCAAAAACAACAAGACGAAGCCCGTGAAAAAATTCAGAGAGAGCAAGACAAACGTCGTCTCTCTTTGGCCCGTAACAATGCTTATTTCTCGTTCACGAGTAATACTCTAGAACCGAAAGTGCAAGAAAGTGCAAGTTTACTGACCGCCGAAAACCAGAGAGCTAGTTCTTGCTCTCCCGCCCTGCTTTTCACCGCTCCAACCGAGCTTCTGCCACCTAGTGCAACAACAACAGCAACTACTACGTCAACTACAACGGTCTCTGTCGCCAACAATGCAATAACGACTCCACTCTCTTCTTCTGCAGCGGGTAAAGCAACAACACAACCAAGTGCAAAAATCGGGACAAACAGCAAAAAAAAGCTACGGTAGAAAAATTGCAGTTCCGCAAGCGGGACGGCCATGAATCTTAAGCCCCCACCTATCTTTATTCGGGAGAAGATCTCCAACGTCCTAGTCAATAAAATAGTTGAGCTTTTCGGGAAGGATAACTTTCATGTTATTCTGCTTATGAAAGGGAATATAAGCGAAACCAAACTTCAAACCAAAACCGAAGATGATTTCCGAGCAGTGTCGAAGTACCTAAACGTACCAGCTGAAAAGTTGCAAGGGCTTACAAGTTGTCCTCAAGGGAATAGAACCCGATGTGACCCCCTCTGAAATTATAGAGGCTTTAAAAGAAAACGGTTTTTGCGCAAAAAATGTTATAAACATTATGAACAAAAACAAGAAGCCGCAACCACTTTTCAAGGTCGAGCTGGAGCCAGACAGCAGAACTTCGAAAAAAAAACGCAGTGCACCCGATCTACAAGTTGCAGTGCCTTTTGCAGCGTAGGATCACAGTGGAATAGTGGACAAACGGAACGGGCCAGTGCAATGCACAACAGGGCTTACTGCAACCTCAGGTCAGTTTGTGTAGCTCGTGGAATCTGCCACGGTTCCAAACCCTGCCCTGCCAACAAGGAAGACTCTCTCACTAAAAAGTGTGTAAACTGCCAAGGAAACCACACAGCAAACTACAGAGGCTGTTTAGTCTACAAGGAGATGAACAGTCGGATGCAAAGAGCGACAACGGCACGCCAGAACATTTACATGAAATCACAAACGACTCCGGAAGTTTTCTTCGCACGAGCAGCCAGGTCATCATTTGGCCCTTCAATTACCACCAACAGCATTTTCTACGCCAGTGCTCTAAGATCAGGCACAGCTCACATAGAGCCGAAAACTGATAACATACAGCAGGCCATGGGACAGCCACAAAGTAACATGGAAACTATGATGACAACTTTGCAACAAAATATGATGGAATTTATGTCCTTGTCCATGAAAACCACCATGCAAACTCTAATGCAAAACCAAAATATCTTGCTACAAATGCTTGCAGCTCAGCAGTCCAAATAAATTATGCCTAGCCATCGAATAACTCTGTGGAACGCCAACGGAGTTTCACGGTATATACCTGAAATAACTCAATTTCTGAACGAAAATCACATCGACGTTATGTTGCTGGCAGAAACGCACCTCACCAGCAAATACAACTTTCAAATACGAGGATACACGTTCTACGGCACCGATCATCCAGATGGTAAAGCACATGGCGGAACCGGCATCTTAATAAGAGACCGTATCAAACACCACTTTCACCAACGGTTTGCAAAAAAATTATCTGCAAGCTATATCGATAAAATTACAGTTGGGCACCAGCAACCTTGCCATGCCGCTGTCTACTGCCCACCCCGCTGTACAGTCTTCGAAGACCAATTCATTGACTTCTACAATTCACTTGGAGAGCGATTCATAGCAGCAGGTGATTACAACGCCAAGCACACACACTGGGGATCCCGCCTTGTGACCCCCAAAGGAAGGCAACTATATAATGCACTCATTAAAACATGCAACAAACTGGACTACGTTTCACCAGGCAGTCCTACATACTGGCCAACAGATCCTAGAAAACTACCTGATTTAATTGATTTTGCTGTGACAAAAAATATTTCTCGCAATCTAATATCTGCAAAATCGCTTTTGGATATTTCATCGGACCACTCACCAGTGCTAATAACCCTTCTTCAAAGCCCGGAATTAATCGAGCACCCTTGCAGGCTGACGTCGCATCGAACCAACTGGCTGAAGTTCAAAAAGTACGTAAGTTCCCACATCGAACTAACTCCACAGCTCAACTTCAAGGAGCACATCGACTTATATGCCAATGCACTGGAGTCTGTACTCGTCGCAGCAGCCAAAGTCTCTACACCGCAAGGGAGTGATGGGCACACACACCAACACAAAACTTACCTTGAAATCAAACAGCTTGTTTTGGATAAAAGACGTTTGAGGCGTTCTTGGCAAACCAGCAGATCGCCATTCTCAAAACATAGTCAAAGCTGGTCGCAGACTTACCAGGGCTCTAAGGCACGAAGAAGAAAAAGCACAACGCCAGTACATTGAGAAACATTGACCCACCAGCACCAAGCATCCCCTGTGGAGGGCCCATCCAAATCTAAGTGCGCCGGCCGAAACAGTAATTCCCATAAGAGACTCTTCAGGCAGCTGGGCCAGAAGCGACAAAGACAGAGCCTGTACATTTGCTTTACACCTTCGAAATGTTTTTCAGCCAAACCCTGCAAATAACTCATTCACACTACTGTCGCCGTCAATTCGAGGTGAAACTGAGACGGCGCCAATTCTGTTCCAAACAAACGAAGCTGCAAAAGTCATCAGCGAGCAATTAAAAACAAAAAAGGCCCGAGGCGGCGATCTAATAACTCCTAAGATGCTAATTTAACTCCCAAATTGTGCAGTTGAGGCAATTTGTAAACTCTTTAACGGGATTACACGACTTGGCTTCTTCCCAAAAAAATGGAAAAAGTCGGTAATCATAATGATCCCAAAGCCAGGAAAAAATCACACAATACCAGCCTCATATAGACCGATAAGTTTACTCTCGTGTCTGTCAAAACTGCTCGAAAAATGCCTTTTGACGCGCATAATCCCATATCTGAAAGAGCACAACATTATTCCGGCGCATCAATTTGGCTTTCGAGAAATCCATGGAACAATAAAGCAAGTTAACAGATTAACAACAGAATATCGAACTGCATTCGAGTCTCGGGAATACTGCAGTGCGGTATTCCTTGATGTTGCGCAGGCTTTCGACCTAGTCTGGCTCGATGGCCTTATGCATAAAATCAGAACGTTACTACTGGAAAACACTCACAGGATACTTGAATCGTACCTTTACAACAGAGCCTTCGCCGTGAGATGCAACACTACAATATCCGACGATTACACGATAGAAGCTGGAGTTCCTCAAGGTAGCGCTCTTGGTCCAACTCTATTTCTCCTTTACACCGCACGTGGTAGTCGCACTCGTGGTAGTGGAGAGGTGGTTATCAGACTTATCACCTTGACAGAAGACTTACATGGCGGAGACATATCGAAGCTAAGAAAATGCATCTAAAACTAAAGTCTAATAGCCTCCCCCTCTGCCTGGACTTCAAGGTTCTGCTCTACAATTCAACGCTTAAGCCAGTCTAGACTTACGGCTCCCAATTGTGGGGAAACGCGAGCAGCAGTAGCATCACATTATCCAGCGAGCACAATCAAAAATCCTGAGAACTATCACTGGGGCACCTTGGTATGTTCGGAACGACAACATCCACAGAGATCTTGGCATTCTACCCGTAAAAGATGAAATTTAGAACCCTTACATCCCGCGTCAGTCAACTTGACTGTCAGATATAGCTTTTTATTTTAAAATTTAAGATTTATTGTTAGTCTCAATTCAGAGAAGATTCAATAAATAAAATGCATAAGTAAAAAAAAAAAAAAAAAAAAAAAATTCGAAAATTCTGATCCAAGCGTGAAGTGGGCTGAGTCCGTATTGAAGTGAATTTATTTTTGGCAAAAAATGCCTTTTTGCTTATTTAAAATATCATTAAAAGTCTTTGGAGTTGCCTTGCAAATCGGACATGCTTGCATAGATTTTGTACCAGTTATAGTATTTAATACTTTGCCATCTATCAATGTTAAAAAAAAGCAATAATGAATAAAAATATTATGGTTTCGTAGAGCGGAACTTTACAAACTGTTAGATTATCTATTTTATTTGGGATATAATCTTTTTCTTTCAGAATAAGTTCTCGAGTTTCTTTTACAAATTGTAATGCTATTGGGCGACAAAATCTTACAGATTGTGGTGATTTGTTGTCCCACAATATAATATTATTTTCAATCATCAATCTCAAAGGCACAAGAGTAGTAGCGTATAAATTCTGATCATCTATTTACTCATTTGTTGGTAAACTTTGATCCGATTGTTTATAAGCAGAATGGTCGGAACTTCCATCAAAGCTCCATTAACACATTAAAAGAACTTCAATATCTGTCATCTGGTTGTTATCCATATAAACAGATATAGACTCATGTTGGATTTCAAAAATTCTTTTTGAAGTGTGATCAACTAAGATTGAAGCTCAACTTTGGCAAAGGTTTCCGTAACTAAAATTGGTTCTTTTGCTCCAGAATCTTTTGAGGCTAAACGTATTTTTACATACAATTCCTTGGACATAGAACCATCCAAAATAAATGCTAAGGCTTCTTCCACAGAGTTTTTTTAATTGCTTTCTGTGGGGACTCTAATAGTTTCCGAATTTTGGTAGGCTGTTCAGGTGTTTTTAATATTTTCTTAAGAATGACATTTAAGTCTACATGCTTAGAATGGTTTGCCGCATACCTACAAGCCACCAATAGTTTTTCTGCATTATGGTTGTGTTCTGCACTCAAATTTGCAAATTCGTATCTGTTTGCGCACTCAGCGCTTGTATTTAAATCACTAGTTGTAGGGCGAGAGCGGGAGCCAATAAAGCTTTCGTCTATTCGCCTCTCGCCACCGTAGCATAAGTTAGGTTCTAAGAGAAATTATTGAAATATAATTGTTAGTGATCCATCGAACGTCATCGTAGCCACTCCTTTTCGTCGCGCTTTCGACATAGTTTTCACAAGTTTCGCAATTAAAATCGTCTCGAACTACTGCGTTCACAAGTTTTCGCGTTGTTAATACAAAATAGTATTAAATTTTCATGGTGACCCCGACGTGATCAGCAGTAGAGTTCGCGAGTTTTAATATTTTTTTCGGTGAAAAACTATAAACAATACCAACAAAAACCAATTTATTCGTGTCGGTTCGGCCAATAAATTAAATTCAATAATTTCGTCGCTAGAAATTTTCTGCCGTTCTTGAAGTTGCGCCTGACGTTTCGGCAAATTTAATTGCTCAATTTGCTGCTGCCGCCAAATGGAAGTCAAAAAGGAAGTTGCTATTATCAAGTCGGCCATCCAGGTATAGAGTGCCAAAAGTTGAAAGTTAATCTGTGGCGTTTTGTCAATTGTGTTTTGGCCCATCTTTCAACTTTTTGCATTCGTGTAAAAATCGGTAGATAGTGAGCATTCTAACCAAGAAATAAAAATTTGCATGTACTAACAACCAAAATTCTACAATAA
Source organism: Drosophila gunungcola (assembly GCF_025200985.1). Lineage (NCBI taxonomy): Eukaryota > Metazoa > Arthropoda > Insecta > Diptera > Drosophilidae > Drosophila > Drosophila gunungcola. The sequence goes on from NW_026453448.1 coordinate 11,753, forward strand.
ACATAATATATTTCGAATTATATGTAAATCGCTTTGGCCAAAAAAAAAAAAAAAAAAAAAAAAAAAAATAAACAAGCAATAAAATACTCGTCGTCGACCCAATTAGTGCGAACTTAATTCCCCCAACTTTCGTCGTAGTGAGCACCAATTAGGGTATAAGTAAAAATAGCTGGAAAAAAGTGCAAATTGTGAAAAGTGTAGCTCTCAGAAAATTAGCGGCAATAACTTTCGCCGCAGTTTGTCCGAACATTTCCCGCGCTTTTCAGAATTTTCCCGCGCTTTTTGGCGTCAGGCTTATATATTCGTTGCCCTTAGTTATCGGTCAGTGTATCATTCTCCGTTAGCATCTGCATAGGAAGAGCCGCTAGCCGCGTACACATACACACGCACACCGACACCGCTGCCGCTATTTCGAGTTATCTTTTGTCGTTTTCGTTCTCGATCGCTGCAGCAGTGCAATTTTCGGTCTGCCTAAACGTTTGTTCGTTTTTTCGGTACGCTTGAACTTGAGCGGTAGCTCCCCTACAGTGCGTGCGTGCGGTATATACTGTCGCAGGGTTTATATAAAAAATATAAAAGCACTATTTAGATTTTTCGCTGTAATTCTCTCGGCACTTAGCTCCCTTACACAGTGTGCGATCGGTATATTACTCGTTGATTTTTATTATATTATTTAACAAATAAATAATTTAATAAAAATAAATATTTAACACCTCTTCGATACCAACCAAATAAATACAAATAAACGCGATGGCAACTAAGGATATCGAAGAGCTTAAACACCAACGAGATGTTTGCATGAAAAGTATTAACCGAACTTATCGCTGCTTAAAAGAAGCTAAATTATCTATAAATCCGGTCGAGCTTGAGTGTCGATTAGAGATTCTAAATACGCACATTGAAAATGCTTCACTTTTGCAATACCAAATAGAAGTGAAAGATACAAAAGATGTATACCGCGAAGAGTTGGAAGAGAGGGCCGTAATGACAAAGTCATTGCTGATTTCAATTTTAAATAAGTCCAAACAAAATAATATCGAGAAATCCGCTTCGCCAGCAAATCGCCCGCCTCAATGCCGTCTGCCGAGCGTTGCTCTCCCAACTTTTAGCGAAAAACACTCAGAATTTAAAAATTTTATAAGTCTTTTCGAAACTTTCGTTGACAAAGATGACACTTTACACGATATTGAAAAATTCAATCATTTAATTTCGTGTTTAGCTGGAGACGCTTTAGGAACAGTTAGGGCCTTCCAAGTCACTGCGGAAAATTATCCCAAAGCCCTTGCTAGCCTGAAGCGGGTGTACGATAATGATTGTCTTATTTTTTTGACAACATATCGACACTTTTTAATTTGCAAAAAATTTCCCAGCCTTCAGCTACAGCCTTGAGAACCCTTATCGACATGGTCACAGCCTTGTATGACTCCTTGCTGTCTATTGGGGATGATAGACGCGTTACTAATGCCATTTTAATACATCTGGTAATGAGCAAGGTCGATGCAGGAACTAAAAGAAAATGGGAAGAACAGTTAGATTATACTTCGCTTCCACTTTGGAGCGAAGAGGCTTCCAAGCCCAAAACTGTTCAGCAGACCCAATCTAACCCTAAGAAGAATGGAAATAGGAGTTTTCGTTTGTCGCTGCCAGGAACGACTCTGTTCAATGCATGTATTGCAATTCCGCTGAACATCAGATTGGAAACTGCGCTTCCTTCGCAGCCCTAACAGTTCAGCAAAGATTCGATTTCGCTAAAAGAGCACCCTTATGCATTAACTGCTTAAGAAAGGGTCACACTGTCAAAAAATGCAAATCGAACAGATGTAGAGTGTGCAATTCCTCACATCACACTTTGCTACACATATATGCCCCAAACACAAATCTCGCGTTGCCACCTCCTTCTCAGCCCACGCTCATGCAGGAGTCTCCATCCACTTCCCATGTTTTGCATGCGAATGCATCGGATCGAGTCATTCTTGCATCTGCTATTGTCAGCGTCCAAACAAAAAGCGGCGAGTTTGTATTAGCTCGAGCGTTGCTCGACTCTGGTTCACAAATAAACTTGTAACCGACGAGCTCGCTCAGAGGCTCAAAATTACAAGAGAGGACGTGTGCATGAGCTTGCGAGGCATTGGTGGAACTAATGCCCAAGCCACAAAAAAAATACACACGATTGTGAAGTCGCGAGTAGGGAACAGCCAATTGTCGTTTCGTAAGTCAGGAGTTTTCAGATGCAGCCACATCAATTTAAGGAAGTTCAAACCAAGATAAGACTTGCCGATAATTCGATGATAGAAGTATCAAAGTTATTCATAGCCCGGATCATGCCACCACCAGGTTTCGGTTTATCTACTCTCAGTCCCAATTCTTTCCAAAGTCTAGCTTGAATAAGTTTTTTTCGTTCTCGAAAGGAATCTCTCTGCAATTCAGTTCTCATTTTCCAAACTTTCACGTCAAGTCTATAGGAAATATGCAAACATAATTCGAAAATTCATGCATCAAGTCAACTTCGGTCGATTGTAGACGTGATTCTTAACGCTCCGGAAAAACAATAAGCCACTATGTCGAAAACGTTTGAAAAAATTTATAAACGCGAGGTTTTGCGATTCGCGATGCTGATTCGCATATCGTAAACTAAAGTTTTAGTTAATTAATTAATTAATATTACGCTCTTTCAATAAATGAGTAAGAACGTGGATCAGCGCACTCAACGCCAAAAACAACAAGACGAAGCCCGTGAAAAAATTCAGAGAGAGCAAGACAAACGTCGTCTCTCTTTGGCCCGTAACAATGCTTATTTCTCGTTCACGAGTAATACTCTAGAACCGAAAGTGCAAGAAAGTGCAAGTTTACTGACCGCCGAAAACCAGAGAGCTAGTTCTTGCTCTCCCGCCCTGCTTTTCACCGCTCAAACACCATGGAGTGAGCAATGCAAAACTCCAACCGAGCTTCTGCCACCTAGTGCAACAACAACAGCAACTACTACGTCAACTACAACGGTCTCTGTCGCCAACAATGCAATAACGACTCCACTCTCTTCTTCTGCAGCGGGTAAAGCAACAACACAACCAATTTTTTTTTTTTTGCATTTTTTAAATTTAATTTTTTTTTTAATTTTTTGTAATGTTTTAAAATTTTTTATATGTTTTCATTTCTTCATTTTTCTGAGAGCTCAATTTCATCCAGTTCATTGAGTATATTTGTTTATCCTCATCATAGAAATCTTCTTCTTCTTTTTCAGTTGCAGCCTCTAATAATAAGTCAATTACCACTTTAGGTAATGACAATAATCTTGTGCGTTTGAGACGAAAAGAAAGGTTATAGAGGATATTTTCGGATCAGAAGTGTCCATAGCTCGATTTAAAACATCTTCTAAAGTTGTTATGCGGCTATGTTTTCTACTCAAAAATTGTCTATAATTATTTCGAGCCTCTGATGCTTCCTCCCCAAGCATACCTATAGGAAGCAAACTTGCACTTATTATTTCAGAGCCGTGCATACAAATTTTGTAAAGTGTTGCTGACATAGGGTACCAATCATAATATTTAATATAAATTTTTGCAGTAGCAGTAGCAAATTGATCAAACTTATCGGATTCAAGAGGACTTTTTGTTGACAGTGCTATTAGAATAGTTTGCAAGTTACAAACTAGTTGTGAATCTAGGCCTAAGATTTCTGCAAACAATTTTGGATTTGCTAAAGCTCTGCGGGCTGTATTGCCATCGTTTGTAGTTCCAGAGCCACCAGGTTTCGGTTTATCTACTCTCAGTCCCAATTCTTTCCAAAGTCTAGCTTGAATAAGTTTTTTTCGTTCTCGAAAGGAATCTCTCTGCAATTCAGTTCTCATTTTCCAAACTTTCACGTCAAGTCTATAGGAAATATGCAAACATAATACGAAAATTCATGCATCAAGTCAACTTCGGTCGATTGTAGACGTGTTTTCCTTAACGCTCCGGAAAAACAATAAGCCACTAAGTCGAAAACGTTTGAAAAAATTTATAAACGCGAGGTTTTTTCGATTCGCGATGCTAATTCGCATATCGTAAACTAAAGTTTTAGTTAATTAATTAATTAATATTACGCTCTATCAATAAATGAGTAAGAACGTGGATCAGCGCACTCAACGCCAAAAACAACAAGACGAAGCCCGTGAAAAAATTCAGAGAGAGCAAGACAAACGTCGTCTCTCTTTGGCCCGTAACAATGCTTATTTCTCGTTCACGAGTAATACTCTAGAACCGAAAGTGCAAGAAAGTGCAAGTTTACTGACCGCCGAAAACCAGAGAGCTAGTTCTTGCTCTCCCGCCCTGCTTTTCACCCGCTCCAACCGAGCTTCTGCCACCTAGTGCAACAACAACAGCAACTACTACGTCAACTACAACGGTCTCTGTCGCCAACAATGCAATAACGACTCCACTCTCTTCTTCTGCAGCGGGTAAAGCAACAACACAACCAAGTGCAAAAATCGGGACAAACAGCAAAAAAAAAGCTACGGTAGAAAAAATTGCAGTTCCGCAAGCGGGACGGCCATGAATCTTAAGCCCCCACCTATCTTTATTCGGGAGAAGATCTCCAACGTCCTAGTCAATAAATAGTTGAGCTTTTCGGGAAGGATAACTTTCATGTTATTCTGCTTATGAAAGGGAATATAAGCGAAACCAAACTTCAAACCAAAACCGAAGATGATTTCCGAGCAGTGTCGAAGTACCTAAACGTACCAGCTGAAAAGTTGCAAGGGCTTACAAGTTGTCCTCAAGGGAATAGAACCCGATGTGACCCCCTCTGAAATTATAGAGGCTTTAAAAGAAAACGGTTTTTGCGCAAAAAATGTTATAAACATTATGAACAAAAACAAGAAGCCGCAACCACTTTTCAAGGTCGAGCTGGAGCCAGACAGCAGAACTTCGAAAAAAAACGCAGTGCACCCGATCTACAAGTTGCAGTGCCTTTTGCAGCGTAGGATCACAGTGGAATAGTGGACAAACGGAACGGGTCAGTGCAATGCACAACAGGGCTTACTGCAACCTCAGGTCAGTTTGTGTAGCTCGTGGAATCTGCCACGGTTCCAAACCCTGCCCTGCCAACAAGGAAGACTCTCTCACTAAAAAGTGTGTAAACTGCCAAGGAAACCACACAGCAAACTACAGAGGCTGTTTAGTCTACAAGGAGATGAACAGTCGGATGCAAAGAGCGACAACGGCACGCCAGAACATTTACATGAAATCACAAACGACTCCGGAAGTTTTCTTCGCAAAAGCAGCCAGGTCATCATTTGGCCCTTCAATTACCACCAACAGCATTTCCTACGCCAGTGCTCTAAGATCAGGCACAGCTCACATAGAGCCGAAAACTGATAACATACAGCAGGCCATGGGACAGCCACAAAGTAACATGGAAACTATGATGACAACTTTGCAACAAAATATGATGGAATTTATGTCCTTGTCCATGAAAAACCACCATGCAAACTCTAATGCAAAACCAAAATATCTTGCTACAAATGCTTGCAGCTCAGCAGTCCAAATAAATTATGCCTAGCCATCGAATAACTCTGTGGAACGCCAACGGAGTTTCACGGTATATACCTGAAATAACTCAATTTCTGAACGAAAATCACATCGACGTTATGTTGCTGGCAGAAACGCACCTCACCAGCAAATACAACTTTCAAATACGAGGATACACGTTCTACGGCACCGATCATCCAGATGGTAAAGCACATGGCGGAACCGGCATCTTAATAAGAGACCGTATCAAACACCACTTTCACCAACGGTTTGCAAAAAATTATCTGCAAGCTATATCGATAAAATTACAGTTGGGCACCAGCAACCTTGCCATGCCGCTGTCTACTGCCCACCCCGCTGTACAGTCTTCGAAGACCAATTCATTGACTTCTACAATTCACTTGGAGAGCGATTCATAGCAGCAGGTGATTACAACGCCAAGCACACACACTGGGGATCCCGCCTTGTGACCCCCAAAGGAAGGCAACTATATAATGCACTCATTAAACATGCAACAAACTGGACTACGTTTCACCAGGCAGTCCTACATACTGGCAACAGATCCTAGAAAACTACCTGATTTAATTGATTTTGCTGTGACAAAAAATATTTCTCGCAATCTAATATCTGCAAAATCGCTTTTGGATATTTCATCGGACCACTCACCAGTGCTAATAACCCTTCTTCAAAGCCCGGAATTAATCGAGCACCCTTGCAGGCTGACGTCGCATCGAACCAACTGGCTGAAGTTCAAAAAGTACGTAAGTTCCCACATCGAACTAACTCCACAGCTCAACTTCAAGGAGCACATCGACTTATATGCCAATGCACTGGAGTCTGTACTCGTCGCAGCAGCCAAAGTCTCTACACCGCAAGGGAGTGATGGGCACACACACCAACACAAAACTTACCTTGAAATCAAACAGCTTGTTTTGGATAAAAGACGTTTGAGGCGTTCTTGGCAAACCAGCAGATCGCCATTCTCAAAACATAGTCAAAGCTGGTCGCAGACTTACCAGGGCTCTAAGGCACGAAGAAGAAAAAGCACAACGCCAGTACATTGAGAAACATTGACCCACCAGCACCAAGCATCCCCTGTGGAGGGCCCATCCAAATCTAAGTGCGCCGGCCGAAACAGTAATTCCCATAAGAGACTCTTCAGGCAGCTGGGCCAGAAGCGACAAAGACAGAGCCTGTACATTTGCTTTACACCTTCGAAATGTTTTTCAGCCAAACCCTGCAAATAACTCATTCACACTACTGTCGCCGTCAATTCGAGGTGAAACTGAGACGGCGCCAATTCTGTTCCAAACAAACGAAGCTGCAAAAGTCATCAGCGAGCAATTAAAAACAAAAAAGGCCCGAGGCGGCGATCTAATAACTCCTAAGATGCTAATTTAACTCCCAAATTGTGCAGTTGAGGCAATTTGTAAACTCTTTAACGGGATTACACGACCTGGCTTCTTCCCAAAAAAAATGGAAAAAGTCGGTAATCATAATGATCTTAAAGCCAGGAAAAAATCACACAATACCAGCCTCATATAGACCGATAAGTTTACTCTCGTGTCTGTCAAAACTGCTCGAAAAATGCCTTTTGACGCGCATAATCCCATATCTGAAAGAGCACAACATTATTCCGGCGCATCAATTTGGCTTTCGAGAAATCCATGGAACAATAAAGCAAGTTAACAGATTAACAACAGAATATCGAACTGCATTCGAGTCTCGGGAATACTGCAGTGCGGTATTCCTTGATGTTGCGCAGGCTTTCGACCTAGTCTGGCTCGATGGCCTTATGCATAAAATCAGAACGTTACTACTGGAAAACACTCACAGGATACTTGAATCGTACCTTTACAACAGAGCCTTCGCCGTGAGATGCAACACTACAATATCCGACGATTACACGATAGAAGCTGGAGTTCCTCAAGGTAGCGCTCTTGGTCCAACTCTATTTCTCCTTTACACCGCACGTGGTAGTCGCACTCGTGGTAGTGGAGAGGTGGTTATCAGACTTATCACCTTGACAGAAGACTTACATGGCGGAGACATATCGAAGCTAAGAAAATGCATCTAAAACTAAAGTCTAATAGCCTCCCCCTCTGCCTGGACTTCAAGGTTCTGCTCTACAATTCAACGCTTAAGCCAGTCTAGACTTACGGCTCCCAATTGTGGGGAAACGCGAGCAGCAGTAGCATCACATTATCCAGCGAGCACAATCAAAAATCCTGAGAACTATCACTGGGGCACCTTGGTATGTTCGGAACGACAACATCCACAGAGATCTTGGCATTCTACCCGTAAAAGATGAAATTTAGAACCCTTACATCCCGCGTCAGTCAACTTGACTGTCAGATATAGCTTTTTATTTTAAAATTTAAGATTTATTGTTAGTCTCAATTCAGAGAAGATTCAATAAATAAAATGCATAAGTAAAAAAAAAAAAAAAAAAAAAAATTCGAAAATTCTGATCCAAGCGTGAAGTGGGCTGAGTCCGTATTGAAGTGAATTTATTTTTGGCAAAAAATGCCTTTTTGCTTATTTAAAATATCATTAAAAGTCTTTGGAGTTGCCTTGCAAATCGGACATGCTTGCATAGATTTTGTACCAGTTATAGTATTTAATACTTTGCCATCTATCAATGTTAAAAAAAAGCAATAATGAATAAAAATATTATGGTTTTCGTAGAGCGGAACTTTACAAACTGTTAGATTATCTATTTTATTTGGGATATAATCTTTTTCTTTCAGAATAAGTTCTCGAGTTTCTTTTACAAATTGTAATGCTATTGGGCGACAAAATCTTACAGATTGTGGTGATTTGTTGTCCCACAATATAATATTATTTTCAATCATCAATCTCAAAGGCACAAGAGTAGTAGCGTATAAATTCTGATCATCTATTTACTCATTTGTTGGTAAACTTTGATCCGATTGTTTATAAGCAGAATGGTCGGAACTTCCATCAAAGCTCCATTAACACATTAAAAGAACTTCAATATCTGTCATCTGGTTGTTATCCATATAAACAGATATAGACTCATGTTGGATTTCAAAAATTCTTTTTGAAGTGTGATCAACTAAAGATTGAAGCTCAACTTTGGCAAAGGTTTCCGTAACTAAAATTGGTTCTTTTGCTCCAGAATCTTTTGAGGCTAAACGTATTTTTACATACAATTCCTTGGACATAGAACCATCCAAAATAAATGCTAAGGCTTCTTCCACAGAGTTTTTTTAATTGCTTTCTGTGGGGACTCTAATAGTTTCCGAATTTTGGTAGGCTGTTCAGGTGTTTTAATATTTTCTTAAGAATGACATTTAAGTCTACATGCTTAGAATGGTTTGCCGCATACCTACAAGCCACCAATAGTTTTTCTGCATTATGGTTGTGTTCTGCACTCAAATTTGCAAATTCGTATCTGTTTGCGCACTCAGCGCTTGTATTTAAATCACTAGTTGTAGGGCGAGAGCGGGAGCCAATAAAGCTTTCGTCTGTTCGCTCTTGCGAATTCGCCTCTCGCCACCGTAGCATAAGTTAGGTTCTAAGAGAAATTATTGAAATATAATTGTTAGTGATCCATCGAACGTCATCGTAGCCACTCCTTTTCGTCGCGCTTTCGACATAGTTTTCACAAGTTTCGCAATTAAAATCGTCTCGAACTACTGCGTTCACAAGTTTTCGCGTTGTTAATACAAAATAGTATTAAATTTTCATGGTGACCCCGACGTGATCAGCAGTAGAGTTCGCGAGTTTTAATATTTTTTTCGGTGAAAAACTATAAACAATACAAATACATAGAAAGAAAATTTAATTTAATTAAATAATTATAAGATTTAAATTAAGTTATGATTCATCTAGTGCGCGGTTAATTTACGGTTCTAATCTTCCTGCCAAAAGTTTTTTTAAATTCGTTTCGATTCGAAAACAACAAAAATAATTATGAAACATTTATAAGTGCACAAATAATATAATATATTTTATATTATATTATTTTATTATATAAAATAATAACCATGTCAAAGCAGAAATGCCTTGATTTCTTTTCCAGCCTGCCTGCGTCGGAAGATCGATCGTCCGCCGAGGAACCAGCTGTGTGAGTTGTTTTACCTTTATTTCAAAATTATAAAAAACTAAAATATTAGTGCCAATTAAATTTTCATAAACAAAAAAAATTTATATATATCACTGCCGAAAATTTAAGAAAGCCTTACTTCTAAAATTAACTATGAGAAAAAAAAGAATAAAAAAAATGAATTTACACTGAGATTTTTTTTCCTTTGAAAAAAAAATATTTAATTTTAGAAGTAAGGCTTTCTTAAATTTTCGGCAGTGATATATTTAATTTTTTTTTGTTTATGAAAATTTAATTGGCACTAATATTTTAGTTTTTTTATAATTTTGAAATTTACACTGAGATTTTTTTTCCTTTGAAAAAAAATATTTAATTTTAAATAAAATTAAAAGTGATTAAGAATGAGCATTAATAATCATGAAAGTTGTTGCATCTCACGGCGAAGGCTCTGTTGTAAAGATATGACTAAAGTATCCTGTGAGTGTTTTCCGGCAGTAACATTCTGATTTTATGCATAAGGCCATCGAGCCAGACTCGGTCGAAAGCCTGCGCAACGTCAAGGAAAACCGCACTGCAGTATTCGCGAAGCTCGAATGCAGTTCGTATTTCTGTTGTTAATCTATTGACTTGCTCTATTGTTCCATGGCTTTCTCGAAAGCCAAATTGATGTGCCGGAATAACGTTGTGCTCTTTCAGATGTGGAATTATGCGCGTCAGAAGGCATTTTTCGAGCAGTTTTGACAGACACGAGAGTAAACTTATCGGTCTGTATGAAGCTGGTATTGTGTGATCTTTTCCTGGCTTTGGGATCATTATGATTACCGACTTTTTCCATTTTTTTGGGAAGTAGCCAAGTCGTGTAATTCCGTTTAAGAATTTACAAATTACCTCAACTGCACAGTATGGGAGTTCAATGAGCATCTTAGGAGTTAATAGATCACCTCCTGGGGCCTTTTTTGTTTTTAATAGCTCGCTGATATCTTTTGCAACTTCGTTTGGTTGAAACAGAATTGACGCCGTCTCAGTTCCAATTTGAATTGACGGCGACGGTAGTGTGAATGAATTATTTGCAGGGTTTGGCTGAAAAACATTTCGAAGGTGTAAAGCAAATGTACAAGCTCTGTCTTTGTCGCTTCTGGCCCAGCTGCCTGAAGAGTCTCTTATGGGAATTACTGTTTCGGCCGGCGCACTTAGATTTGGGTGTTCCCTCCACAGGGGATGCTTGGTTCTGGTGGGTGAAAGTTTCTCAATGTACTGGCGTTGTGCTTTTTCTTCTTCGTGCCTTAGAGCCCTGGTAAGTCTGCGACCAGCTTCCTTAAGGCTATGTTTTGAGGATGGCGATCTGCTGGTTTGCCAAGCACGCCTCAAACGTCTTTTCTCCAAAACAAGCTGTTCGATTTCAAGGTTAGTCTTGTGCTGGTGTGTGTGCCCATCCTTCTCTTGCGGTGTAGAGACTTTGGCTGCTGCGACGAGTACAGACTCCAGTGCATCGGCATAGCAGTCGATGTCGTCCTTGATGTTGAGCTGTGGAGTTAGTTCAATGTGGGAACTAACGTAATTTTTGATTTTAATTTTAATCAATGTAGCTTGCAGATAATTTTTTGCAAACCGTTGGTGAATGTGGTGTTTGATGCGGTCCCTTATTAGGATGCCGGTTCCGCCATGTGCTGAAACACCGTTGGCGTTCCACAGAGTTATTCGACGGCTAGGCATAATTTATTTGGACTGCTGAGCTGCAAGCATTTGTAACAAGATGTTTTGGTTTTACATTAGAGTTTGCATGAAGGTTTTCATGAAGGACATAAATTCCATCATATTTGTTGCAAAGTTATCATCATAGTTTCCATGTTACTTTGTGGCTGCCCCATGGCCTGCTGTATGTTATCCATTTTCGGCTCTATGTGAGCTGTGCCTAATCTTAGAGCACTGGCGTAGGAAATGCCGTTGGTGGCAATTGAGGGACCAATTGATGACCTGGCTGCTTTTTCGAAAAAAACTTCCAGTTTCGTTTGTGATGTCATGAAGATGTTCTGGCGTGCCGTTGTCGCTCGTTGCATACGACTTTTATCTTCTTGTAGACTGGACAGCCTCTGTAGTTTGCTGTGTGGTTTCCTTGGCAGTTTACACATTTTTTAGTGAGAGAGTCTTCCTTGTTGGCAGGGCAGGGTTCGGAGCCGTGGCAGTTTCCACAAGCTACACACACTGACCTGAGGGTGCAGTAAGCCCTGGTGTATTCCTGGCAATTTGTGCATTGCACTGGCCCGTTCCGTTTGTGCGGCACTTCTACTGTGATCCTACGGTGCAGGAGGTACTGCAACTTGTAGATTGGGTGCACTGCGTTTTTTTTCAAAGTTCTGCTGTCTGGCTTCGGCTCGACCTTGAAAAGTGGTTGCGGCTTCTTGTTTTTGTTCATAATGTTTATAACATTTTTGGCGCAAAAACCGTTTTCTTTTAAAGCCTCTATAATTTCGGAGGGGGTCACATCGGGATCTATTCCCTTGAGCACAACTTGTATGCCCTTGCAACTTTTCAGCTGGTACGTGTAGAAATTCTTTTTGACATCGTTTAAGTACTTCGACACTGCTCGGAAATCTTCTTCTGTTTTGTTTTGAAGTTTGGTTTTCGACAAGCTCAACTATTTTGTTGACTAGTACGTTGGAGATCTTCTCCCGAACAAAGATAGGTGGTGGCTTAAGTTTCTTTGGGGCTATTTCTTCAGACTCTGTTTCAGGCTCCGCAACAATGGAAAATCCATTTCATTTAATGGACCGAGATTTTCAGGGCCTTTGTTGGTACGGTTTATTTTGGGCATATTGCCGTCCGATTTTTTTGAGGGTGTTAGCTTGCGCTTGGAACTATTAATGTAGCGATCCATGCCTGTCTGCATGGCCGAACCCGTTTGCGAAATTGTCAATTCACCTACCGTAGCTTTGTTTTTGCCGTTTGACCCAATTTTTGCACTTAGTTGTGTTGTTGCTTTACCCGCGACAGAGACCGTTGTGGTTGACGTAGTAGTTACTGTTGTTGTTGCACTATGTGGCAGAAGCTCGGTTGGAGTTTTGCATTGCTCACTCCATGGCGTTTGAGCGGTGAAAAGTAGGGCGGGAGAGCAAGAACTAGCTCTCTGGTTTCGGTGAATGCAGTTGCTCGTCCGGAATTGATGAAGGACATCGCAGACTCTCTGGGTGCGCTGACAAAAAAGGTTGATACGATGCAAGGTGACCTTAAACGAATTCAATCTAGTAATCGTTCCGTCAGTCAAGCTAGTGGATCATTTCACCGATCAGCTTCACAACAACGCTCTCAATCGGCAACAGTTTCTGATGGTCCATTACAACAACCTGGCGATCCACCAGCTGAACTTTGCTATTATCATCGTCGTTTTAGAAATGAAGCTCGCAAGTGCAAATATCCTTGCTCACTTGCGCACCTTTTAAACTAATGCCGCTGTCACCTTCACCGATGGAGGGTGGCAGTACATACAACACTACATTGAGACTACAGGAAGTCCAATCTGCGATCGCCCGCGCCGTCTATCTGGTGAGAAACTTTTAACCGCAAAGACAGAAATCAACTTCTTGCTTAAAGAGGGTATTTGTCGTCTTTCTAAAAGCCAGTGGTCAAGCCCGCTACATATGCTGAGCAAAAAAGATGGAAGTTGGCGATCTTGTGGGGACTATCGCAAACTCAACGCGATAACGGTACCTGACGGACCGAGGTGGAGAACTATCGATGGCACTATCGCCACTATCGATGGTTTAGCACTATCGAGCCACCATCGATGGCAGCAGACACCTTCGATAGTGGCCCATCCACTATCGATGGTGTCATCGATAGTGCGCTTCTTACATCCCTAAAAAATTTGTTCGCGCATTTTCTGTGTCGGCGTCAAATGCAAAAACGAGGAAAAATTTAAAATCAAGAAACAATTGGTTAAATTAAGATGGATCGCTTTTTAAATCTGGGTATGTTTACTATATTATATATGTAAGTGTTTTGATCTATAATTTGTTAAATTTAAGGTAAACGTCGAGTGTCTACATCAAGTGCCGACAAGCCGGACTGTGAGTGCTCCTCCAGCACAGAGTCTGAAAAAGATTTGGAACCAAATCGACAGAGTAACAAAAAGAAGTCGAAAATTTCACATGTTTGGAAATATTTTAAAAGGTCTGACGACAAGAAATATGCCAAATGTCTCGATTGTGGCAAAGAATACAAGACAAGCGGCAATACATCTAACTTGCACGACCATTTAAAAAGGTTCCATCCTGGCGTGGAAAGAAAGAGCCCAGAATCGAGCACACAAGTTGTACGTGCTGAGAGGAACGTCACTACATATACAAGCAGCAGTTGCAGATCGAGCATGAACTCTGTGGCGTCTTACTTTAAAAGAGCCGTCATGTATGATTTAAATTCTAAAAGAAAGACTGACATAGATACAGCTCTAACTGAAATGGTTGCCAAAGATGTGCAGCCCTACAATATTGTAGAAAACGAAGGGTTCGTGCAATACACTCATGTATTGGATCCTCGGTATAAATTACCCAGCAAGACGCACTTAAGAGTTGTGCTGATGTATAATTATTTTACCGAAACTTCTGCCAAGTTTTCAGCAATCCTTGTAAATGTTTCGAATATCGCAGTTACGTGTGATTTGTGGACATCAAGTGCCAATGCAATTTTTTTGACTGTGACGGGTCATTTCGTATATAACTACGAATTAAAAACAGCATACTTAGCAACAAAAAAACTTCTAAGCACAACTAATCATTGTTCACAAAACATTGCTGATACATTGCGGGACATTTTTATTGAATGGAACATTCTGGAAAAACTGTATGTATTGTTACCGACAATGCCAGCTCCATGCTTAAAGCATGTGATCTATTGCCTATACGCAATCTGCCATGCTTTGCGCATACTATAAATCTCGTGGTGCAAGATGCTCTAAAAGTTGATGACCCAGTGCTTCAAGCTTTATTTACTAAGTGTAAATCAATCGTTCGATTTTTCAAGCAAAGCACTATATCAAATGAAAAGCTCAAATTAGCTCAAGAAGGCTCAGAATATACTTTGTTGCAAGAAACGCCCACTAGGTGGAATAGTTCTTATTTTATGATTGAGCGTATTATAAAAATGAACGATGCCATTGCCAAAGTTTTACTATCAACAACGAATGCACCGCAGCCATTTTCTGCTGAGGAAATACTTATTCTGAAAGATATTGAAAAAGTATTGGCTTTCTTTCAGCAAGCAAGCGAGAAAATTTCTGGCGGAAAATACGTAACGATATCGCTGATTATTCCCATGACATATGGACTTTTTCGGAAAATCGAAAGTGTTGTACGTTTACTACAAACTCATCAAGGAAAAACTTTAAACAAAATATTGATGGAATCAATCAAGCAACGTCTTTCCGTATATGAGCAGAGAACAGTCTGCAGGATGGCTACGCTTTTGGATCCACGGTTCAAAAAAAGTGGATTTCAACAAAGCTCAAACGCTGAACAAGCAGTAACATGTTTTGAAAATGAGCTGGCCAAGATTCCAGTTAAAGAGACCGCAAGTAATCAACCCGTATCACCGGATTCAAGGATACTTTGTTCGATTTTTTGGGTGAGCGTTCCATGAATAAAGTTGTAAACTCAAGAGTCGATGCAATTTTAACTAAGAGGCAGTATCTGGAAAGGGCAATTGTCGGACAAGATATGGACCCTCTATTATGGATGAAGGTATGCCTTAATTAAAAGTGCCGAGTTATAAATTGCATATAATTAAGTATATTACTTTTTTAAAGGTGAATCAAACTGATTTCCCTGCCATTGGGAGCCTTTTCGCCAAATATCTTTGCATTCCGGCTACGTCCGTGGAGTCTGAAAGAACATTCAGCAAGGCGGGCCAAATAATATCGGAGAGGCGAACCCGGCTCAAAGAAAAAAATGTTAACATTCTTTTGTTTTTAAATCGCAACTCTTGGCTGAAATAAAGCATATTTTATTGTATTCGTTTCATTCTTTTTTTTTAAATCGTAACTTAGTTAAAATAAAGCATAATATTTTTATATTTGCTTAAAAAAAATTTTTTTGTTGGGCTACACTATCGAGCCACTATCGAGCCACTATCGATGGCACTATCGACACTATCGATGGTTTAAAATAAAATATCGTCGACTATCGATGGCGCCCACTATCGATAGTTCTCCACCTCAGGTCCTGACCTGTACCTATACCTGTCAATTGACCCAGATAGAGATAGAGAGATACCTCCTAGTAATCGGGTAGAGGCAATAAAAAACTTTACGAGGCCTTCTACAATCAACGAACTAGGAAGGTTCCTCGGCATAATAAATTATGATCGGAAATGCCTGTCTCGTTCGTCAC
>NW_026453449.1:0-27673 GCF_025200985.1 Drosophila gunungcola
CATGGTTACTATTGTCTCACGTCGAGTCGACTCGAGTTGTTTGAGTTGTTTAACGCTGGAAATATCGAGGGGGTAGGAAGAAATCTAGTAATACCCTCCGCTAAGTTCCCCACGAGGCCGACTGTAGGTGGCTCGTGCGAAACCGTGCCGCTGGGCTTTACAAGATTTCGAGCATAACGCGGGGGACGTCTTCTGGATTTATCCTGTACATCTCTCCCATCGATCCGAAAATTCCACTTAAGCATCTTCTCGGGTATCAGATGTTGAGTGGGAGCCGTCCTGCTCCGTGTGTCTCGCCCTTGTAGGTCGGCGGGCAAGCGGGCGTCTACTCGCGGCATCCAGGTGCCGTGTGTCGATCCTGGGTGTATCCCTCGATGGCGGGCTGCAGACCCGATCGATGTAGCCCCGGGAGCATTGGGAATGGTGAGGGATTCCGTGAATTGTCCCGTCTCACCGTTCCTTCCTGGAGGATTCGGGCTTGGGGCCCGGCTGCTATATTGCTCCTGGAACTGAGCCAGTCGGTCCCACACACAGTGTGGTAACGACCCTATGATTACGAGGCTTCTTATATTCTTATACCTGGATTCTTAATAAAATCGGCATCTTAGTCTCGGTTTCCGTGCTTTGGCGCCACTTGTAAGGATGCTCTCTGGCCGGGGTAAAGATCTCAGTCAGAAGCAGAAGTCCTTTACAAGAAATTTGTAAATCAACGAGTGAATGAGTAGTTTGGGGGGTCACGCCGAAGGTTCTTATGGATGTCGTGAATGAGAGCTATGACGGAGTTGATCGCATCGTGTCCTGTTCCGGAGTTAAAAATCTAACGGCCTGGACATTTGGGCGAGGCCGAACCGGGAGGAAAACTTTGCGGGCGCCTAAGCTTCGTGTTAGAGGCGTAAAATTCACCGGGCTGGACCTTCGGGCTAGGCCAAGCCGAGGATAACTATTTCGCACTGCGAGGAGGAAAGCTAGGTATTAGCCCAGACGAGATGGGTGTCCACGTGCGAGTCGCAAATACTACGAGATGGGGAGGCTAGGGTATTATACCAGACGGGATGGGTGTCCACGTACGGGTTACATGCACTACGAGCTGGGAAGCTAGGGTATTAGACCAGTCGGGACGGGTGTCGTCGTGCGGGTCGCAAATACTAGGAGGAGGGAAACTACCGATCAACTACGAATAAAATCACAAACGAGAGATTCTTACCATTCCGACACAAGAGACCGAAAACTCTATCGCTGTGAGACCACCTTCCCCCAGCTCCATTTTTCTCACCTTTGGATTTCTGGTATATTCCTTACTTTCTAGTATTTTCTATGACCATGCTAGATATCGGCTGGCGTTGCCACTCGGGTTTAGAACTTTGCTATGACTTAACGTTCTGTCTCAACTTAATATTATTATTCAGAATATGTCGTTTACAACTACAACCTTAAATCCCTCTAATAATTGTAACGAATACCTTCTAGAGTTGTACGATATAACGTGGTCCTGTGTTGGTTTAGGTAGGCCGATATCACTAATGACCCTTGTCTATTTCCCCCATAATTATCAATCCAGCTACGAACAATTTTCTTCTTGACGAAAATCGTACATTCTCCCGGCCGTTGGACAGATTGTTCATCAGTCATTAATGTTGATGGTAAACGGCTAGATCCTTGTTGAAGTGGTAGAGGAGGCATAGATTTATGCCATATTTCGACCAGATGTATAATGATGATGATCATTACTCAATATAAGATAAATTGTGTGGTAGCTTTAAGGTATTTTGTGGAAACAGTTCCATTTTCCTTGAATTCCTATTTGAATTTGTCGGCAAATTTTCATTTCCCCATTTCCGAATCGATCATATGGAGCTAATTTCTGATGAGAAATAATAATATCCCTTTTAGATCTTTTTTGGCATAACGTTAAATCTGCTTCAGACATTTCAACAAATTCATCACGATGACTGTTGATTGCAAGAAGGGGTGATTTTACCTCAATCGAATGGATGGAATGGAATGGAATCGGAGTCAACTTGTAGAGCATTTGTCCAGGTTTCAAGTGACTACTTGCTCATTTAGTTGTCGTGCTGATATTAGCATTGGGCTAGTTGTATTATGACGAATATCTGTTAATACATTCATTATTTCTGCTTTTACCCGTTTAAGAATTGATGCCAGAATAGAAAGTTGAGTTGGCAAAGTTTTATACTATGAGAGTTTATTAAATACACTCTTGGTACATTCTGTGTCAGAGTTATAGTTTTCAATCAATTTTAATCGGTTTGAGTTTTAAATCTCAATTCTTTTTATGACATAAGTTATTGAATCAATCAATGATGTTTGATTTTTTAATAAATTCAATAGGTGTTTTTCGTTGCCTTTTACTTTTGTTATTGTCTTGGCCATTTCGTTAGCATATGTTGAGTCTAATACGCCAAACAGACTACTTGCTATATTTCCAACTACATCCAGTGGTGCTTTTTGCTTACGCGATTTTGCTAGTAGAATATATTCACCCTGCAGATCTTCTTGTACAAGCTTCTTGTTGTGGAAATTGAGTACATAAATGACCAACTCCCATTGAAAATGTGTTCATATAATTCCGGCCTTATATTGTAATAAGGACATTATTACATTCCGATTTCAAGATCGATTTCGATGTTGTTGATGCTTCAGAAAATGTGTATGCAGCATCCGTTTATATTCGAGCAGTTTACAAAGACAAAAGGGTGCCTGTACAATTGCTGTGCGCAAAATCGTGTTTGGCTCCAATAAATACAATTATGCTTCCTCGAATGGAAAGCTGCAGTGCTAGGTACACAATTAACATACAATGTAAAGGAACAGTTGTCTATGCGAGCAATTCCTACATACTACTGGGCATGCGAGTCAAAGGTGCAACCATCCAGTTAGATGAGATGGAACGAGTTAGAAAAGTAATACTACACATTATCCAGGAAAGGCATTTCGGTACGGAATATGGGAGCTTGAAGAACTGTCGTAAAGTCGAAAGAAGTAGCAGTTTAAGAACGCTCTCACACTATTTTTAAACCAAGATAATCTCATCAGAGTTGGAGGTAGACTGGAAGCAGCTGAATTGTCATTTGATGCCAAGCACCCAATATTTCTTCTATATAGCAAATCGAAATCAATCGCTACATTACGACAGTTCATCGGTTTGATGTCGTATTTTCTCAAATTTGTTCCGAGGTTCTTGCACAATTTTTGAACCCTTTGTATTTTCTCAAATCTGAAAATAATAGCTTGTTTTGGAGTGTAGAGCACGAAGGAATGAGCAAAAGCCCGTGTTGATTATTTTTGATCCTTAGTTTCCAATGGATGCGTTTACAAAGTTTGTTTATTTGTTTTGCACCTTCTCTATTGATGCTAATACCTGTATTAACCCACTGAAATCTACGATAGCCATTTTTGGTTTGACAACACGTCTAATTGCCGATCAGCGGCGAAGCTTGACTGGTTCAAAGTTTATGGTTCTTATCTACATTTAATTGCCACAGATGTAAGTCAAGTTGAAAGGGTTGACGGGTGTTAAGACAATCTCTATGTCGTGGCAAGAAGCACTAGGGGAAGTACAGCTGGCCCTTAATTTCGCAGTGAATCGTAGTACTAAGTGTAGTCCATTAGAATTATTAATTGGTAAAATGGCTAGGCCTCTGGGGATAATCCTATAAGCGATACTGAAACTGAAATTAACTAGTCGAAACTTAGACAGCAAGCCGCTAGAAACATGCAGGAGGTCGCCAGATATAAGAAAACAAAGTTTATTAGATTCAGTGTCGGTGACTTTGTGCTCAAAAACAGTGGGAAACAGCAAACGAAATTGGATCCAAAGCTTAGAAAGTCTTTCGTTGAGGCATTGGAGGGAGACAACATGTTTTAAAATTTACGCAAAAAAAAAAATTAAAACACGAAAGTTTGAGAAAACTACCGGATGTGCAAATTCCAGAGAGCTTGATGTAAATTTTAAAGAACAAAGTCTATTGAAAAAGTCTTTTGAATCAGAAGAGTGTCGTGAAGCCATGTGATTGGCGATGTTCAAAGGTTGCTTAAAAAAAATTTTTTTTGGGTTTACATATGCATTTTATTTATTAAATCTTCTCTGAGTTAAGAGTAACAATAAGTATATAAAATCTTAAATTAAAAATCAGGATTTTTGAATTTGCTCGCTGAATAATGTCGATGTTACTGCTGCTTGCGTTTTCCCTGGGTGGGTATTTGTAAATCGATTCTGAAACTGTTTCAATTATTTTCCACAACATCAGTGTCTCCAATTGTCTGGAAATATTCTTTTATTATTCCACTCCATAAAAAGGGAGAAAAGTCGGATGTTCAAAATTATAGATTTATTACTTCTAATTTGCAACATTTGTGTTCCCCGCTTATATCACCTTATCAACATGGATTTGTTAAGCTCAGGTCAACTACCATAAACTTACTTGAATTTGGTCATTTATTGCTATTGCTATTTACTTTATTTATCAATGATCTTCCTTCTGATGTCGATGTTAAACTTATCAAAGGTATTGACTCCATAGAATTGGTAAGCCGCTTAACCTTTAATGTGCCTTTTAGACCAACCCGCAACTACCGTCTTCTCAACTTGCCAAGATGTACCTCAAATTTTGACCTGCATGAATCCATTCGTGTTCTTTGCTATAGCTATGTCTTAAAAACTAAAATTTTAACATATTTTTCACCGTACTTAGTTTTAGTTCTTTTTATTAATGTCTCCAAATTATGTTGTTGTGTTTTTTTCGCGAGCTAAATAATTGCCCACTATGTTAACAAGCCCGTGCTTGGTTTCGTTGGGCCACTTGTTTGTGCTGTTTATAGAGCATTAACGTTAAACAATACAATACTTAAATTTTTTGAAAATTTTGGAAGCTTGTAGTTTATTTACATATTTACTTATGTACGCTCAGCATTTTTAGATAAGCAAATTATTATTGATTACTTACTTCACTTTGTCGAACGACTAACATTTTCGGTAGGGATCTGTTTTTGCTCGCGGCATTTTTAAATAAAACTCCAAGATCTGTTACAGAATTAATGCGTGAAAATCGCTCGTCCCAATGGAATATTTTGTTAGGAAAAGCATTTTCCGATAAAAGACATGCAGCTACAATTTAAGTTATTTAAGAACAGAAACTTCTGGGCGCAGCATAATTGCATTGGTTAAGTCCGTTTGCAGGAGTCCGTGAGAATCATTATTTGTTAATACGTTATTGACTGGTAAGAGGAATAACTTGAGGCAAGTCATTTATAAAACAGAAGGGGTCCAAGAAAACTCTCTAAGTCGGGTTAGATAAATAAATAGAAGTCCACTTAGTCATCGGGAATCTCAAAAGCAAACGATTTTTTTTTAAAGTAATTGTTATTTGACAGAATCGAAAGCCTTACTGAAATCTGTGCTTTTGAAAGTATTCCTGATTACTGCCGAAAACATTAGCAGGTTGGTTGACTTTAATCTACGTTTTATAAAGCCATGATGTGAGGAGGACATTATTGAGCTGCAATGGTGCTGTAGCTGAGCAGTCCCACGGTAGTTTGGAATGTCTGATTTACACGCCTTTTTATGAAAGGGAATTAAAGATTTCTTTCAAACGTCTGAGAAACATGAATGCTGCAGAGATACTTGAAAAAATTTAGACAGTGGCTTAAACAACGAAATATCTCAATATTTGGAACACAGCTTGGTACGATAGCAGGATCAAAAGAGAAGGAGGTCATCATTGCTTGAAGAATATGAAAAACGTCAAACTCGCTGATTAAGGGCATAAATATACAGATAGAGTGCGGGAGTGACTAAGGATAGGGTGAGTTGTTGTCGTCGTTAAGAGATGAACACGTGGACTGGAAAAATTTGGTAAAAAAGTTTGCAGTATCGAACTAGTTAAAATCCAAAACGGTGTCAAGATGTCGTTCTGTTTAAATTAACAAAGGAATAAAAATGCTTGGGGTCATTGTGTGGCTCGTTTCTGAAACGATTAGGTTCCTAGGTCTTGTTGCATTGGGAATTGCGAATTAAGAAATCAGGTATCTTGAATGGTGTGAGAAACTTCGGGATAGGGAAATGAAGGCACAATATCTAAAACCGAAGAGAAGCCGTAGAACTGTTCTACAATGTTTAAAGGATCATAGTTTGATCTACAATGTTTAAAGAATCATCGTTTGATCCAATCCACTTCAGAAAAATAATGACTCATTTTAGTAAAATCGACTTTGGTCCTTGCCAAGGGTTGAGTGAATATTTTGAATTTGAGCCAAGTGCTGCAGGTATACATTAATATCAGGCTGGGGGGGAATGCACGAGCATGAGACGTAAATAAAATAATCATGATCGTTTATACCAACAGCAACAAACTCTTAACTCTTAGCGGAATTAATTCTGAAACCAGGTCGGACTTAACGGCAATAAGAACACCGCCGTCAAGACGCATTGCAGGATCACATCTATAGATGTTTCGAGGTCAGACGTAAACAAATTTACCCATTTAAACGAAGATATTTCACGTCTTTGCTTAAAACTGATTTTTGAGAATGTAAATTCGATATCAGAAACATTTAGTTTGTCGCTTAGGTGGGTCTTAACATCGTTTTCATCATCCCCTGGGTTCAAGCGTTAGACTTAAAATAAATTTTTTAATTGCAACGCCAACTTATGGTCCCGATTTCCTGAGCGAAACTACAGATATTGCTGACAGTCTTGGTCTACAAGGAGAGTTGGCATAAGCAGAGCGGCTGCCGGGGCAGCTGTTGGTACAGTCAACAACAAATTATCAACAGAATTTATTGTTGTGAGCGCAGGAAGTAGACAGGCATGGACTCATTACGAAAGTTGTTTGTATAAATTGGACAAAATCGGTATAACATATGTATTCGCAGCGGAGTTTTACGGCACACTATCCGCCCAACCAACCGATGGGCGCAGCCGTGTGTCGTACGGCATGATTCGCGAGAGGATAGACGCATGATATAAAAATAGTGATAAAAGTCCTGGGAAAAAGTTGGATCTAAATTTGAGTTAGTGTCGAAAGGATTAAACGTTTTAAGATATAATTAGATATTGTTGGAGCACTTCATTTAATTATATTGTTAAAGAATCCTAAATTTATAACCCGAATTGGATATTTGAATAAGATTGATTTTACTGTGACTAAAAACCTGAAGCTTTGTACACTGCAGCGAAATCAAGGCGTTACATTTGGGAAATGCCCTCAAATTGCCAAAGTTTGACGGGAAATAAAGTATATATATGGTCGACGATAATGATAACATTAGAGAAGTCGAGAAATATCTACTTAGCTGCTTAACTGGTCCAGCGTTAAGCGTTGTGTCAGCATTTTAAGTTTCAAGTGCCAACTACCAAAAGGCTCTAAATCAGTTACAATAAGAAAGTATTAATACTTATTAAACATGTCACCAGATTATTCAGCTTTGCTTACATGAAGAAGTCTGACCCATTCCGTCTTCGGAATTCGTAGATACGCTCGCTTCTTTCTCTTGGCACCGAGAAATATATTATTATTGCAATAATCTTTCATGTCGTTTTGCAGAAAGTCGAGGCATTAAACTGACCATAGCCTAGAATTATGTCCATTATTTATGTCACTCTCATGCCTAAATTGTTTACATAAATGAAAATTGCTGCAGATAGTCCTTCAAAATTTCGTTGTAGGACATGCCACGGATTACATCATTCCTCTTTGCCCAGCCGATCCCTAGACAGCGATTGAGAAAGGTGAGGAGCAAGACGACTCTCAAGCCAGCTCATCAACCCAGGTGTTTGCAACACGCAACTCAAAACGCTCGCTTATCCCAATAGCGCTCATCCTAATTAAGTAAGGCGTGTTTCATTCTGCTAGAGCTCTACAAGACTCAGGGTTAGAAGTAAATTTTATGACAGAAACTTTAGCGAAGACTCTTCAAGATGAAGTCCGCGAACATTAATGGCCACATGTTCAGGGTCAGGAGAATCAACGGGCTAACATTTCTTCGCCTTGCTTACTCAGCGCATTAGAACTGCGAAAAGTGGTATCGTTAAAAGCATCGAGAGATTAAAAATTTCATCAGCAGAATCTCTACTAATACGTGTTAGTCCACATCTTAGAAAATTTACTCCGTTCGTAACTGAACCTTTTATTGGAAATCGGTCTGTACAAGTAATCCGAGTCGGCGGCCGTCTACCAAACTCCCCGATCTCTGTCGATGCGAGATTCCCATTGCTTCTTCCTAGCGATCACTTGTTCACCTGGAAGTACGTTGAACATCTTCACAAAATCAATATGCATGCAGGCCCCAAAATGTGGACCATTTTCTATCTCCTATCGGATTCGTGGAAGGTTCCATATAAAACTTATATTGCCGTATTTATCTCGATAGAAGCATCGAGAGAACCTTAATTGAAAATCTCAGAATCTCTTCATATCCGTGTTAGTCCACATCTTAGAGATTGACTCCGTTCGTAGCTGAAGCTGATATTGGAATTCGGTCTGTACAAGTAATCCGAGTGGGAGGCCGTCCTCCAAACGCACCGATCCCTGTCGATGCAAGATTCTCATTGCTTCTTCCCAGCGATCACTTGTTCACCTACAAGTACGTTGAACATCTTCACAAAATCAATATGCATGCAGGCCCCAAAATGAGGACCATTTTCTATCTCCTATCGGATTCGTGGAAGGTTCCATATAAAACTTATATTGCCGCATTTATCTGCTTTGCCACCAAAGCAGTTCATATTGAACTTGTATCAGACCTCTCAACTAATACCTTTGTTTTATGTTAAGAGCGCTTCGTTGGACGCAGATGATTTCTTAAGAGCATTTGAAGAGACAACCCAACTAATTTTGTTGGTGCTATTCCCAATTGCCGAATTCAGGAAGCAGCTTTTCAGTCAGCAAGCGCTGCAAGACCTAGAAACGTTTATCGCTTTAACAGTTGTCTCGTTTCATATCATCTCCCCCCGTGCGCTTCACTTCGGCGGGCTCTGGGAAGCGGCGGTGTAATCAATGAAACATTTGCTGGTTAAAAACATGGGCAGTTCTGGTCTTAAGCACGAGGAGCTGCTAACTGTTGCCATTGAGGTCGAAGCAGTCCTTAATTCGAGACCAATAACGTAGAGGCGCTTATAGAAACATGCCTGGAGGATCGAAATCCCAACAGTCTGACTCTCTGGAAGCGCGTCACATACCTCAAATATCAGTTTTGGAAGCTCTGGCGGAGGGACTTCCTCCACACGGTACAACTTCGAAGCAAATGGTTGACGGCTCAGGCCAACATCACGCCGTATGCGTGATCGTCCTGCAAGAATTTTACAAGGTCCTTGTGCGACTAGCCCGACTAGTTTTGAACAAGATTTAGATCGGTTATTTCAAGAATATAACCATGTGGTCCACCCTAGAAGCAAATGCGAGCGTATTTTCTAAATTATTTTTATTAATCGGGGCTATTAGGATTACCATATTCGTTTGACTACTTATTAACATTTCTGGCTTAAGCTTAAGTCTTTGCTGTGTGATACCGACGCTGCGAAAGGGCCTAGTATATCACTGCTTGCTGAGTGGTGTCGGCGCTGTTGGATGGCCGAGTCTCGCACCACTTACAAGCGTTGCACTGCTTTGTCGTGTCTCGTCGTACGTGTACGTCGGGTACGTTGTGTTCTGGGTCGTTGGGTTCAGAAGAGCAATTCTATTTAAAGTGCAGTCACTTAAGGTATAAGTCACGAATTTTGGATTGACACGAGCCTTTCAAATTTAGTAAGTTATCCAGGCACCAGTTTTTGTAGCAGGAATTATCCTTATACTGCAGACATAATTTAACATAATTTGGCTACATAAGTATATCTAAGGGAAGGCATTAATAAATAACGTGAAAAGTAGCGAATCGAAATGGCTTCCTTGTGGGAAGCCGGAGGTAACACGGAGAGGATTGGAAGTTGCATTTAAGTCTTGCCACTCAGATAACATACGATCCACTTAAATAGATCAACTGTAGGCTTTAACAGGTCGACAAAGTCATTGTAAATGGCATAGCTTTAAAGATTACTTTTGAAGCCCATTATCATAAATGAAGTGAACTCCAAAAGGCTAGTAATGGTGATCGCCGTTTTATAAATCCGTTTTGACACGGAGAAAAAACTGATTTACAAGGTGCTGAAAATGTAGAGTCATATTATTTTCAACAAGAAAGGAAGCAAGCTTTGGCAAGCCGAAGTTCATATACCCTTGCAGCTAAAGCAAAAAGTAAATATTTTTGAAAACACTAAAATTATGATTGACTTGCGTGTATGCTTACATTCAAGCTATGATGATTTGCAGCTCAATTATTTGGCAGTTAATATGGCAGCTATATAATATCGTTTTCCGATTTTAATAAAATTGAAAGCGTAATTCTAAACTGTAAAATTATTAATAAGTCTAAAAGAATTTAAAAAAAAAATTACAAAATAGAAAAGTTACATTTAAAAAAAAAATTGTTAAATATATTTTTATTGTATCCTTGCAGAGGGTATTATAATTTCAGTCAGAAGTTTGCAACGCAGTGAAGGAGACATCTCCGACCCTATAAAGTATATATATTCTTTATCAGCATCACTAGGAGAAGTCGATCTAGCCATGTCCGTCTGCCCGTCTGTCCGTCCGTCTGTCCGTCCGTTTCTACGCGTACTAGTACCTCAGTTTTAAAGCTATCTTTCCCAAAAGTTATCTTTCTATTAGTATATAAGTCGGAACGATCCGGATCGGACGTCTATAGCATATAGCTCCCATAGGAACAATCGGAAAAATAAATTTAAAAAAATTATAACTTTGCTGTTTTTTAATTTTTTGATTAGTTCTTCGACATTTAGTAATGGTTTAATATTTCAGAATTATGGTTTAAATTTTATCAAAATCGGACGACTATAGCACACATTTCCCATAGGAACAATCGGAAAAATAAATGAAATAAAATTTAAAACTTTGCCTTTTTTTTATTTTTTTTTTTGTAGTTCTTTGACATTTAGTAATGATTAAAAAATTCAGAATAACGGTTTAAATTTCATCAAAATCGGACGACTTTATTATATAACTCGCATGGAAACAATAAAAATATATTAAACTTTTTTTTGTTGAATGTTACTTTTCTATTTTGTATGTTTTTTAAAAATTGTTTTAGACTTATTAATAATTTGACAGTTCAAAATTACGCTTTCAATTTTATTAAAATCGGAAAACGATATCATTTAGCTGTCATAGGAACTATCAAATAATTGAGCTGCAAATCATCACAGCTTCAAGTAAATCATAATTTTAATGTTTTCAAGAATATTTAATATTTGCAATAACTGCAAGAGTATATGAACTTCGGCTTGCCGAAGTTTACTTCCTTTCTTGTTTTTCATACACTCTCGTTTGTACTGGCAAGGTTGCATAGTGTGTCCCAGTCATTTTGCATTTTTTGGGTATATCAGCTTTTAAGTATTATATACACTTATTTAGTACATATAATGTTCACCCTGACATTATAACATTCCTTCTTGTTCCCTTTAGGATTTACGTTGACCCTTAACATTTTTTGTCTGTTTAATATTAACTGGGGTTGCATTTTTTGCCCTTGCAATACTTCTTGCCACAGTTCTCAATCAATAACCGAAGTGCTATAATTATGGATATGATTGAATTGGCGATGAATGTTCAACCCATTGAGCTCCCTATCAGGGAAGAATTAGGTAAATTAGGTAGGGTTGCAATTGCTGATTTCAAAAATATAGCCATGTTGTCTACCCTAGACCGTTTTTTCTAAGTTATTTTTATTAATCGGGGCTATTAGGATAACCATATTCGCTTGACTACTTATTAACATTTCTGGCCTTCCATGAGTTGTTCGTTCAACATGCAGTTTATTTCGTATCTTCCAAAGTCAGGGCAAGACAGGACGGTGCTTCGTTAGGGCTCTCTTCAAGTGTTTGTTTGCCTCTTCTGTCTCCTCGGTCCATTTAAGCTTTGTACTCTTCTTTACCAGGTTGTATAGCGGTTGTGCCAGTTCCGTGAAGTTAGGAACGAATCTTCTGTACCAGTAGGCCAGGAAGCAGTGTACCTGCTTTGTTGCCTGTGGGGACTTTAGCGTCGGGCAAATGCCAGAGTCTATACAATTAAAAAAAAAAAAATAAAATACACACTCATAAAATGCACTACAGCTGATCCGGCAATCTGAAATGAGATATATGTCGGATCTTTAGTTTTGTTTTCGTGGTATTATGCTTTTAAAATAAGAATTAACATGAAATGCTGACTTACTTGGAAATACACTTTTACTTAGAATTTGTTATGAATGCCACTCGTTGCTTTTTATTCCTCCCTTCGCATTCCTTTCTTTATATGAGTTTCTGTGTGTAAGTGTTGCGTTGAGCCTAACGGATTTCTGTTATGTGCAGTCTCGGTGTGACATGATACGAGTAAAAGAGACGGCCATATGGTATTTGGCAAAGTATGTGAACAAGAGGATGTTGACCAATTTGAGCTGTATAAAAGGGAGTTCTGATGGATAGATCGGACAGTCTCGATCGAGGTGCGGTTACGAAAGGTTACGAAATGTCACAGCCGAGAAAGCGCACGGCTCGCAACGCCGCAGAATTCATTGAGGAACTCGATGTTCCGACATCAGAAGTGGGATCGCCTACACCCCAAATTCAGTCCAATGATCGCGTTTGTGCACTTCTAGAAATGCAACACCGAAGCATGATAGAAGTGATAAGAGCAGTGAAAAATGCAGAACCACAAAGAAGTGAAAACAATCTAGGACATATTGCATCGGCTTGCCTTGGACGTCTATCATCACAAATCCATGGGCAAATCAGAAGAAAAGCGTATTAACTTGTGTAACTTATCAGGACCAATAAGCACTTTGACATCATCCGGTGAGTCGTATCCATTTTGCTTTGATTCTGGAGCAGAGTGCTCCCTCGTAAAAGAATTGGTATCCCAACAGCTTTCCGGCACACGAACCAATAATGTTGTTAGCTGAAGAGGGTTATGAAATAATACGGTAACTAGTACGTTACAAATATTATCTAATGTCACGATCAGCGAGTACACGCTTGAAATTATTCTGTATGTTGTTCAAGATAGTTATATTAATTATAGTAGTATAATTGTCCGCGAAATTCTAAGTCAGGGCTTTGGCGTATCAATAACGATCGATAAATTTAAACTGTTTAAAACTGTATCTATAAATACCTGTTCTGCTTTGATTAAAGGTTGAAATTTTTCAAATATCTATACTGGTTTGGATGGTGTAAATAAGTCAAGCTTGTTGTGCATTTTGAATGGATTCTCGGACGCATTTATAGATGGATTCCCTAAAAGTCGAGTGCTACCACAGAATTTCATATTCGATTAATTAATCCAAATAAGACCGTCCAAAGGCGGCCATACAGACTCAGTATCGAGGAAAAAAAAATAGTGAGAAAAGAATAAATGAATTACTACAAGCTAATATCATCCTTCCTAGCTCTTCTCCATTTGCTAGTCCGATTGTTCTGGTAAAAAAGAAAGACGGATCTGACCGACTCTGTTTAGACTACCGCAGGTTAAATTCGAACACGGTGGCAGAAAAGTTTCCCTTGCCTCTTATAAATGATCAGATTGCTAGATTAGGTGGGGTAAAGTATTTTACATGTTTGGATATGGCATGCGGTTATCACCAGATTCCGATTAATCCAAACTCACTTGAACGTACAGCATTCGTTACACCAGAGGGTCAATTTAAGTTCTTAACAATGCCTTTCGGACTTAAGAATGCGGTACCTGTGTTTCAAAGGGCGGTAATTAAGGCGTTAGGTGAGCTGGCATATTCATACGTCATAGTTTATATGGATGATATCTTAATAACCTCTAGTACAGAAGAAGAAGCATTTGAAAGATTAAGAACAGTTCTACGCCTATTATCTCAAGCTGGTTTTTCATTTAATATCGCGAAATGTTCCTTTTTAAAAACAAGCGTGGATTATTTAGGTTTTCAAATCAAAGATGGCGAAGTTAGACCCAATCCGCGAAAGGTACAGTTGCACAAGTAAGGCAGTTTATCGGTCTGGCGTCATACTTTCGATAATTCGTCCCAAAATTTTCTGAAATAATTAAGCCTTTGTACGCCCTTACCTGTAACAATAAAGTATTCGAAAAGAAAAGCGACCATGGGGAAGTGCGAAAAAAATTATTGAAATTTTAACTGATAAGCCGGTGCTTTTAATTTTTTGACCCCCAATATAACCTCGAACTTCACACTGACGCTACGGTGCAATATTACTCCATAAAATCGACAATAAACATAGGGTAATTGAATATTTCAGTAAACAAACATCCGCAACTGAATCACTTTACCACTCTTACGAGTTAGAAAAACTGGCCGTGTTTAACACTATGAAACATTTTCGACACTATTTACACGGCCGACATTTTGATGTATTTACGGATTGTGATTCTCTGCAAGCTACGCGAAATAAAATAAGCCTTACACTAAGAGTACAACGTTGGTGGGCCTATATGCAGATATTTGATTTTGATATAAAATATGTACCTGGTGCAAAACTGGCCACGTAGATGTTTTTAATCCGTTGCCACCAAAGGTAACTACTAAATCGTATCCTAGTCCTGAAAACAAATGCGTTTCGATGGCCGAAATAACGGACAATTGGTTGTTTGTTGAGCAGCAACGAGATGAAGAAACTTTATCCATTATTTAAGGAATTCAAAATGAAGAACTTTGAGAAGATTTGGCCACTGTAAATCAAATTACGATAGCAAGCCCTCTAGAACTATTAATTGGAATTGAAGCGGGACTTTTTAATATTTTGCCCCTCTGTGAAGAAAATAACAAAGTAGATTTAAGCCCTGTTAGAAAAAAAAAGTAGAAAAGTAAATATGAAGAATAATGGTAAATATGAAAAGAAAAGATTTGATAAAAACAAATGTGAAGTTAAAAGTTTTAGAATTGGTGATTATATTTTGCTTAAAAACGAAGAGAGGCATCAGACCAAATTAGATAGTAGGTTTAAAGGCCCAATTTTAATGTCAGAGTTACTTGAAGGTGACCGCTGTGTTCTAAAATCACTAACTAATAAACGAACGTATAAATACGCGCACGAAGCTTTAAGAAAAATGCCTATTGAAGAGATTCCAGGAGAGTTAGATGTATGTAATGAGAGAATAGAAAATGATGATAGCTTATTGGTGGATTCCAATGAAGCAAGCGACGTGGAAGGCGACGTCGAGAGTCAGTTAGAGGATTCTAACTAAGATGTGGCATTGATGGATGTGGCGCCTAATTAGTGGTGGAAACCTAAGTGGTGTGTTTGTTGTAGATGGTATTAAAATCTTTGGGAATCGATTTCTAGTAAAGGCTCTCCGCAAACGAATAATCTAATTAACTAGTAAATATGGGAAAAAGTAACAACGAGCGACGTATTAATACGTTTTATTATTTTGATGATCGTTTCCTATTGAGCGGTACCTTCTAATTACTCTTAGTATTTCCTTTAAAGTTTGTAACACACGAGGACGTGTGAATATCAGGATGGCCGTGTCGGATCTTTAGTTTTGTTTTCGTGGTATTATGCTTTTAAAATAAGAATTTACATGAAATGCTGACTTACTTGGAAATACACTTTTACTTAGAATTTGTTATGAATGCCACTCGTTGCTTTTTATTCCTCCCTTCGCATTCCTTTCTTTATATGAGTTTCTGTGTGTAAGTGTTGCGTTGAGCCTAACGGATTTCTGTTATGTGCAGTCTCGGTGTGACATGATACGAGTAAAAGAGACGGCCATATGGTATTTGGCAAAGTATGTGAACAAGAGGATGTTGACCAATTTGAGCTGTATAAAAGGGAGTTCTGATGGATAGATCAGGCAGTCTCGATCGAGGTGCGGTTACGAAAGGTTACGAAATGTCACAGCCGAGAAAGCGTACGGCTCGCAACGCCGCAGAATTCATTGAGGAACTCGATGTTCCGACATATACATGAAAACCGGGGTCGCAGGGAAACAAACCACTTGCCAACTAAACGCAAAACGACGCAAGAAAGTGATGAACCTAGCAGTTGGATTTAAAGCGGCCGATTGGCACTGTACGTAGTGTCGATCGGTGGGCAGAAAATATCGGCACATGGAGTCACACGGTGGATCATCAATAACATCGTGTGGCAACGCCACGTTAGGTCACGGAACCGATAGCAGGTGAAGACCGATCGGCTTGGCTGAGAGTGACCATACGGGGGAAACGTCTGGGGCGGGAGATTCAAAATCTGGAAGGAGGATCGGCGCTGTGGAACTCAAGGAGGAGCTGTGAGCGTCGTGGGAACCATCTGAAAGAGAGAATCGACTAAAAGACTATAACAAGTACAGGGAGAGGACACGTCGAGGGAAGGATGTCAGAATGTGGAGTATACCAAGGCAGAGAGAACAGCGAGTTCCTTTTTTATTCCCGAAGTAAGGGGAGAATGTGAGGAGTTAAATAACTCCCACAAGTTAGAAAGCAAGCAGAGAGCATGCAAGCAGTGGCCTACCAGTTATCAGTCACACGGCTAAGTCCAGGCGCTTTGTCACAACTTCTGTCGCGATTTGAGCTTGGCATCCCAACCGGCGTGTCCGACAGAGTTGAACAAATAAAGCCCTTCGACGAAGAACCGTGGGCTCAGAAGGAAATTGGTCTTGAACTAGCTGCCTGCCTACAAGGACTGCATTGACGAGCTCCGGCGTACGCCTGATCGTCCTGCAGGAATTGTACAAGGCCCTGGTGCGACTAGCCCGGAAGGACGCGCGTTTGTTCAGCTAGTGTCTCGACAGGCGTATGCGTTGAGAGCACAGCAGTTCACCGCTAGAGTCCCAGAACGGCAGCTTACCGAATCGTGAGCGCTACGCCAACAAGGAGCGGAGCCAGTCGAGACATCCGGAGGCAGAGCAAGGACAACGAGGACACCCAGGACGACGAACAACAAGCGCCGTGCGAGCGTTAGATACGTCAAATTCTAAAGCCTGCGGCAGAGAAAGTAAGGTGGAAGCGTTCGTCAAGAGCCTGGCGTTTGACCCAGGGGCTGCGTTGGCGGCTTCCGTCAGGTAGAAACTGAGCCGACGTCCGGTGCGACCGGCCGGGACAGAGCAAGGGACAGGATGCTGCGGCTGCGAAAAGCGTATGCCTGGAGAGCACAGTGCCTGTTCACCCTAGTCTGGGAACGGAGACGCATCCCTAAGCCCTGTAATCCCGCCGAGCCAAAGGCATCAGAAGGCATAGCGAGCCACTTCGCAGCGATCACAACCCAGAGAGACGCGCAACGTGGGAAGAAGTCGACGGCGGAGAATATTTCCACATTGTCAATACAAAACCCTGGCCGAGGGTCAAGTCGACAAATAAAAGATCATTGTAAATTTTCACTGATCAATTGGGCGGTCACGTTTATATATGTTTGGTGGGACGAACACTTACATCTTCTGAGCTAGCCGCAGGACATTCTTAGCGAGCGGAGAAACAAAGAAAATCAGTGCGTTAAATCTGGCGCCCAAAACGTGATTGTCCTGACAGTGAAATTAAGCATCAAACAGAAATGGGGAATGGATGGATCTATCTCCTTAAGAAATAGGATTTCTTGGAAGATACTTAATCTTATAATCAAATTCGTTTAATTTGATTTTCCATCTTTGTAGTTTCATGTTTGGTTCTTTGATATTATTAAGCCAGACAAGGGGTTTATGGTCACTCAGTATTTCAAAAGATCTTCCAAATAAGTACGATCTGAAATATTTGTTGCCCAAACTATGGCTAGAAGTTCTTTTTATATATTGGTATAGTTTATTTCATGTTCGTTCAAAGTTCTACTGGCATTACAAACGGGTTTATGATTTTGAGACAAAACTGCACCGATGGCAATATTACTAGCGTCAGTAGTTAGGGAAAAAGTTTTACTGAAATCAGGGTAGATTAAAATCGGATCTGATCTAATAAGTACCTTTAACCTTTCAAACGCTGCTATATAATCTTTATTTTTCTTGTCTATCGTTAATCCTTTTTTCAATTTAATGGTCATGGGTTTAACTATTTTAGCGAAGTTTGGAATGAAGTTGCGATAGAATCCACATAATTCCAAAAATGATTTTGTTTTTGAGTCTTTGGTAGTGGGAAATTTGTAATAGCATTGGTTTTATTTGGATTGCGCTTGATACCGTTAGTAGATACAACATGACCTAGGAATTCTGTAAATGGTAAATTGGCGGACTTCGGACCCGCACAAAGAGGACGCACCGTGAACTAACGGTGCGGCAGTGGACCTTGGACACGATCACGTGAGCTGGAAAGGGGAAATAACGGGACCATCACAGGCTATAAAAGGCGGCGCAAGAGTTATAGTATGAAATAGTTAACGGTGATTCTTATTCATCCAATATTCAGTTAAGGTTTATATATAGACAGTTGATGTGTTCGCTTTGGTTGTTCCAAACGGAATGAATTTTTATTGTGGCTTGAGATTCAAATAAACCTCCGCCAAAGAATTTTATGTGTTTACAATTATGTATGTGTGGGTGAGTAAATGCTAACAAAGTATTTTCTGGAGCTCTGCTGAGTGGGTGTCGTTTAGCAACATCCTGCCTTGTGCTGATGTTGCATTTATTATGTGCATCTTATGTGGGACAACGAACGGCTAGCTGTCGGTCACTGTCCACTTGGAAGAGGGTAACACGGGGAGGTTTAGGCGGTGGCATAGTCGATGGTACCGGTACGGTAACTCCTCCCCCCCTAGAATGGAGCGATGGCCACATCTGTGGTATGTCCAGAGCGACATTGTGCAGAAAAGCATTGGGGGTGAAGATTGTTTTTGTTTTTCTAATTCTCCATATTGCCAGTACCGTTATCGCTAGAAGCACCAGCATACCATATATTACGGAAAAATGTGTTTCCTGTACTTTTCCCATGTACACTACTTTTTTGAGGTTTCTCATATCTTCAAGATGTAAAACTTCGAGGTTTAACTCCTGTTTAGTGTTATTTATAAGTATCTGCTTACTTATTGTAGTGGTAAGTACTATATGGTCCTCTTTATGTTCCATAACTTGGCCATCATACTTTATGCCATTTATTTCGATTGAACAGATTGCATATTTGATTGCTAACGCCCCTGATATTGTAATATCCTCTCCACACGTGTTGTTTACAGGTAAGTTCAAAGCATTGAAAATGAATATGTGTCCATCCTCAGGTGCCAAAACCAATTCTCTTCCCTCTAGGTTTACTGAATCGCATATTGGTGGTTTGTTCGTTAAAATCTTCCTCTTCGCTCTCACAAATAAAAGTTTCATGACCTTTTGAACATTGGTTGTTAAAGAAACTTATTTTATACTTATTAATTGCTACATAATTTGGTATTATTAATAAATGAGTTCCATTAATTGGAATTGGTATAACATGATATAGCTGATAAACATTTGGCTCAAAAATTGGAGCTCTTACCCTTAACATTATGTCTGTCTCATTTATTTGTGTCTGTATATTTATTAGTTCGTAAACTTGTTCATTTGAAACAATTTTGAGCCCTTGACTCTCTACAAACTGTATAATCCTCTCTAATTCTGTCTCTGCTAAAATGAATTTAGGCACAATGCGAAGTTTCGCTAACAATATGCTTTCCGCAATATTGTTTAAGTGTACTGTTAACAAATCAATACTGTAACTAATCCTATTCAAATGCTGGAGCATATGTATTTCATTGTGCTCTTGTGTTAGTTCCCTAAATACGTTTTCTTATAATTCTTTATAAACAAATTTATATCTTCCTGCTCCTTATTTATATGCTTAGTAATTTTCGTAAACCTACTCAAGGTTTCCTGATAAAAGGTTCTTTGCTCGTCCGCTTCTTTTGTAAGAAACCTTGTTTCATTTCTCAATTCTTTTATTCTATTTCCTATTTTCTCCTCATCATATGCGTCCATATTTCCCGAAACTATTTTTATCATGCTCCCTAATCCAATAAAAATTCCTCTTTGACCCTATTTCTTGGTTTAAGTACTTCTAGCTTCTCCTTCACCTGATACAATTTTTCCTTAACCACCTGGACTGCCTCACCTGAGAATCTAACCTTCTCTATGTCTAACAACGCGTTCTCAATCTGTGCAATATTACCTTCATAGTCCTTAAAGTTTATTATATGATCAAACATCTTCGCTCCGACCATTACTCTTGCCTTTCCCAGTTCCATTTTACGATCACCTCTTCTCGTTTTAGTGCTTGCACCTCCATTGTCTGTCCATGGACTAACATGCACCTGTAACCGTGATTGATTAGTTTTATTTTGTTTAATTCTTTTTTTAATATTTGATTTATGTATCTGTTCTGTTTCTTTTTTGTAACGAATGTAACCCCATTATCCTCATCTACTGTGTGTTCCGTAAACCTAGGTGTTAACTTATTTCTTCTATTCTCCTTCCTATAAACTACATCCTCTTTTTCTAACTCCATGGGTTCTTCTCTTCCTTCATTGAGTTTTCGCGTCCTTTCCTGTTTTTGTCTTTCAACCTGTTCTTAACTTCCTTATAAATTTCCTCCTGATATGCATTTAACTTCCTTAAGTACTCGTGCTCTGTATCGAAATTAATTTCCCGTTCAAAAACGTGTGTTCTCCCCGAGAACAATTCGAACGGCTTCAATTTCGTACTGGAGTGTATTGAGTTATTATAAGTTAGGAAAACTTCATCTAAAACTTCCTCATGCTCATTTTCTAGTTTAAGTCCTTCCTTGTTTTCATAATTATCCTATAAATTTCTGTCAGTGTTGAATGAAGCCTTTCAACCGGTGAATTGCTGGACGATTGTTGAAATGACGTCACATGCAATTCAATTCCGTACTGCCTACAGAAATCCTTGAATAGTGCCGAGGCATACTCCGCGCCTTGGTCACATATGATCTTTTTAGGAACGCCGTACTGACCTATGAACTTCTTTATTGATTTAACAATATTTAAACTGTCCCTTGCCGGTATAGTGTATCCCACGGCAAACCTTGAAAACTTGTCTATTATTGTTATTACATAGTTTTTGTTGATTGTATATAAGTCCGTATGAACGATATCAAGTGGCTTGCACGGGGTTTCCGTATTTTGAAATACCACCTTTTGCGGTTGCCGTTCATATTTCAATGTCTGGCAAGTCTCACACGCATTAATGACCTGTGTTACTCGGTTTTTCATAAATGGAAAATAAATGTCCCGTCTCATCTTCCAAAACGTTTCATCTATTCCCCTATGATTACCTGAGGTGTGATACCTTTCTATTTCTTCTCTTTGTTCACTAATATCTGTTATTTCCCGCATGAAGGTAAGACATCGTACTGCTTTATACAGTTTGCTCCTGCAAAAATAACTCTGAAACGCTTCTTCTACCTTTTTAAAAACTTCATCTGACGTGTATATCGCACACAACCTGTATGGCTTAAGCACCTCCCTAAGAATTTTTGCAATTTCCTCTTTTGTGAACTCCTTTTCTGTTATCGTCCTTCTTGTCTTGTTCTTAAAAGGTGTCACCACTGTTCTGCTTGGTGTCGACCCAACCTCAAATATTAACTGGATATTAAAGTCATTCAGTGGCTTTTCTGCCACATGAATGCAACTAATTCCAGTTCACTTGTATGGGCCGCACAAGTAGCCTGAGTTGACTCTAGTTCACTGTTGTGAACTTGTAGTTCAATTCTGCTCAAGGCGTCTGCCACGACGTTTTGTGACCCCTTTTTGTAGGTCACCTCGTAGTCATATTCCAACAGTTGCAGCTTCCACCTCACCAACTTGGAATTTGGTTCTTTAAATCCCATGAGCCAAGTTAGTGGGCGATGATCTGTGACTATTGTGAATTGTGACCAAACAAGTACGGTCTGAAGTGTTTTATGCCCCAAACTATGGCAAGCATTTCCTTTTCTACTGTGGAATAATTTACTTCAGCCTCATTTAACGTTCTGCTTGCAAATGCGATTGGTCGATCACCTCCCATTGCTCCTTGTGATAACACTGCACCAATAGCAAAATTGCTAGCATCTGTGGTCAAAATGAAGGGTTTTGTAAATTCTGGATATCTCAACAATGGATTATTGCATAACAACGTCTTGCAATATTCAAAAGTTTTTGTATACTCCTCATCTATGATTATCTGTTGTTTTCCTTTTAGTCTCTTAGTTAATGGTTTCGTTATTTTTGCAAAATCTTTTATGAATTTCCTGTAATAGCCAATAAGTCCAAGAAATGACTTTATTTCCTTTGGTGTTTTGGGCAAAGGAAAAAGCTTTATGGCTTCAATCTTCTTTGGGTTTGGTCTGACTCCTTCTTGTGTCAATACATGCCCTAAATACTCTATCTCCTTCTTTAAAAATTCTGATTTGTCTGTTTGAAGTTTAAAATTTGCTCCACTTATCCTTTTAAAAACTGTCCTCAAATCTTGCATGTGACTTTGTAGGGACGGGGAATACACAATTATGTCATCCATGTAGACTAGACAAATCTTGCCCACCAACTCTCCCATCAGGTTATTCATCACTCTTTGAAACGTCGCTGGAGCATTTGTCAGTCCAAATGGCATCCTTACATATTCAAAATGCCCGTTATCCGTGGTAAATGCTGTTTTTGGAATGTCCTGTTTTTCCATCTCAATCTGATGGTATCCGCTAGCCAAATCTAATACCGAGAAATACATGGCTTTTCCCAGTTTATCGAGTACTTCGCCAATTACTGGCATCGGATACCTATCCTTCACTGTCTTCTCATTCAACTTCGTAAAATCTACCACCAATCTCCACTTTTGTTTTCCTGACAGGTCCATCTTCTTTGGTACTAGCCAAACTGGTGCACTCCAAGGTGAGTGACTGTGCCTAATAACTTCCTGTTCTAACAATTCCTGTATCTGATTCTTCATTTCTTCTCTTTGTTAAATCCATATCTATATGGCTTTTTATAGATAGGAATATCGTCCGTTGTTGGAATTGAGTGAGTTACCGCATTGGTAAATGTCAGTTGATTTCCCTTTGTGTGAAAAATACTTGAAATTCCGAACACAGTTTTTTAAGGCTTGCCGCCTCTTCTGTATTTAGATGGACATATCCAATTTTGCATGGCTTGCATCACCCCCAGCTAATTCCGTTGTGTTCATTTCCCTGCATACATACTCCTGTTTAAATGGTCTTAGCATTTCGATTTCTACATAATCTTTGGAATCATATGCAGTGACAGCCAACGGCTTTTCTAGGTATAATTTCTTTTCTTTTCCTGTGAAGTTGACAACTTCTAGGTCGGCCTGTCCCTTCTTTGCATAATAAATTCCACCGGTTATTTCTAACCCTTCTTCCACTAGTGTCGTTTGTATCAAAAATGAACCATTGTTTACTGAAACTGGTAAGGTGACAATTGTTTTAGTCGCCTCCTCCAGGATATGTATGTCAGTGGTCCTATTGGGCTTCAAATGGACTTTAACTGTCCCTGTCTTGGTTCTTAATACGAGATTTTCTAAATCTAAACTTGCACCTAACTTAATTAATATGTCCATTCCCAATAATCCATCAAACCAGGAATGAAAATGGAATAAAAAGAAATCAAACGATTCCCCTTTTGCAATTTCCTGCAGCTCGACATCTTTTATATAACTGTTTATTTTATGACTCCCTATTGGAGTTTTAGCTACAAGGTTTCTTTCAATTTTTGCTGTTGATCTTTACTAACCATTGCGGGATTTAAATACGAATTTGTAGCTCCCGAATCTATTAATAATTTTAGTTCTTTTTGTTATTTACTTTAACTACCACGTATGGTAATGTCGCCTGATGGGTATTCTTCCTTATATTCCCTGTATTTTTTTTGAGGCATTCTGGCAAAAATTTCCCTCGTCCTCAATGTTATTCAACTCCTGCTCCTCTTCTCTTTCTACTGTATTTAATTGCCCTGACTGCCATCGTTTGGCACCTCTAGGCCCAGTTGATGAGCATTCTGCAATTTCTTGTTTTGGCATTATTGCCTTTTTATTATACCCTGAAGAGTTAGAGGTCGACTGATTGGCATATCCTCTATTCCTAATTCCTTCCTTATTCCACCTGGGGTTCCTATTATATCCTCCTTGTTGCCTATATCCTTCATTATCTCTGTTAAAGTTGTTATTGTATCCTCTGTTTCTATTATACCCAAAGTTCTGCCTGTTATAACCCCCTGCCATACTAAAATTATTGCTCCTGGGTACCTCTTTAGACCGGTAATAAATGTCTCTCTCCTTAACCGCTATCTCGTATGCTTCCAAGAGCGTCTTCGGAACTCTTCCCCTCACGGCACTACCTAAATTGCCTTTAAGACCTGTTACGAACGCCTCCAGACACGTTTCCTCATATAACTTTTTCTTCGCCTGAATTGCGATGGGGTTCGTATCTGTCCTGTCTATAACATTACACAATGCCTTATGTACATCAGATACCTCTGAGTAAAATAATTCTACTGTTAGTTTTTATTTCCAACTGGTTTAATTCCCTCAGTAAATCAGGTTCTGACCTCTTGTCTGCAAAATGGGCTATCAAAATTCTTTTAATTACATCCCAATTTAATACACAATTTGATTTTACCAAAATGTCATCGGCGTTTCCTTGGATTTTATTCCTTATTTGCCTAAGGATCATTAGTCCCATAGGTGTTTGATCCATCCCTCTAATCATTAATCGTTTATCCTTTCTTTTTCCCCATAAAAACATGCATCGACCGGATCACGTCGGAAATTTTCACAGTACCTAACATCTCAAATGTTGCCTGTTGCGTTCCTAAATTGTCCTGATGCGTCATTGTATTAGCTTCCCTGTTCTGCACTGCTCTAGAAGTTAAGGGCTCAAAATTGAACTGTTCAACTATCGTTGGCAAACTGGTAGCCTTTTTTATAACTTTACTTCTAGTCAGAGGTCTAAGTGACTCCTTGACTTTGCTAATTTTGACATTTACAATTCTCTTTTGTTTACTCTTTCAACTATTATTATTTTTTTTTTTCTTTGCTTGTGCTTATTATATAGTATATGTGTATCTTGATATATATGTATATATTGTATTATGTATTTTCTTAGCTTTTTCCTGATGTGTCTTTAATAATTCCTTTTCCTTAGAAGTGAGGTGTGTGTCGGTGTCTTTCAATCTGTAAAATTTTGTTATTATCATTTGTTCAATTGTTTTATTACTAAAAATTTTTTGTACTGTGTTGGAATTGTTGTGTATGTGTTTCTTTTATTTTTTTTTTAATTTTCTTTTCACCCTTCTATACCCTTCCGCGATGCAGTGGTATCAGGTTCCCTTGTATTTTTGTAACATATATATATATTCTATTATTATTGCATAATCGTCACCCTTGCGCGATGCAGTGGTTTCTGATATGGCAAAATTTCTTCTTGTAGGTGTTATAATTTATTATATTTAACTTTGAGATTCACCAAATACCCTTGCGCGATGCAGTGGTCTTTGGGATTTCCTTGTCTGTTTACTATTTTTTTTTTTTTCACGGTGCTGAAGCTAACTGGAAATCCTGCGCGATGCATTTATTCCAGCCACGAGCGGACAGTCACTTGCAATAGATATTTCTTTTATAATCTTTTCCTTTTTTTTTTTTTTTTTTTTTTTATTTATTGACAGGCAGAGTATCCACCCAGCGACCTGGGTTTCTTTTCCCAAGCTGCATGTTTGATGTTCGCGTCCAACATCGAACTTTCGAACGTCTTACTTGCAACTCAATCCGTCGAACTAAATGGTTCGATGACGTTGCAGGTCGCCAGGTTGCGTCGCACCAGATTCCCAGTCAACACATTATTTGATTTAATTTATTCTTGCCAATGTTCTTTGTTGTTTTTTTCATTTTATGCCTTTCAATTTTATCATTATTATATCTGTGGACCCTTTCTTTTTCTATTTACACCACTCACCTCACTTCCATCACATCACTATTTTAAATTACTGTTGTATATAAATTATACAAATAATTGTTTTCATCATTTCGGTCCTTCTCAGTTCTCCGGGTATGTGTGTCCTTTTTTTTTCCCTTCCGGCTGATAGGTCCGTCTGCGCCAGTTATAGTATGAAATAGTTAACGGTGATTCTTATTCATCCAATATTCAGTTAAGGTTTATATATAGACAGTTGATGTGTTCGCTTTGGTTGTTCCAAACGGAATGAATATTTATTGGGGCTTGAGATTCAAATCAAACCTCCGCCAAAGAATTTTATGTGTTTACAATTATGTATGTGTGGGTGAGTAAATGCT
This sequence comes from Drosophila gunungcola, assembly GCF_025200985.1. Taxonomy (NCBI): domain Eukaryota; kingdom Metazoa; phylum Arthropoda; class Insecta; order Diptera; family Drosophilidae; genus Drosophila; species Drosophila gunungcola. Next base: position 26,274 of record NW_026453449.1, read on the forward strand.
AGCAAAGTATTTTCTGGAGCTCTGCTGAGTGGGTGTCGTTTAGCAACATCCTGCCTTGTGCTGATGTTGCATTTCTTATGTGCATCTTATGTGGGACAACGAACGGCTAGCTGTCGGTCACTGTCCACTTGGAAGAGGGTAACACGGGGAGGTTTAGGCGGTGGCATAGTCGATGGTACCGGTACGGTAACTGCTCGCAGTCTATAAATATTTATGACATAAAGACACACCACACCAAGAAACAAAATAAAATTAATTAATGCGACTGATACTAATCCTTAATAAATATAATAAAACTACTGATTATTTCACAGCAATGGAATATAACCCCATGCCAACGCAAGTCACAGGCGACTTCGACGCCGCCTGTGCGTTGCAGGAGGCCACCCACTTTGCCTCCAACTCGTCAACGCGCTGATCCTGGCAGTTTTTGGACAGTTTCGCCTCCAGCTCCTGGACCCGCTGCCTCAGCATTCCCATCTCTCTCACCTCGCTCTCTAATTGAGTGGTTATACGTGCCTCGCCATCACGGATCTCCCCTGCAAGACTTTCCTTTAGCTCGGAAAGCTGAGGTCGAACGTGTGAAGCAGTTGAACATCGGAGTCACGGGCTCCTTCAGATCGGAGTGTGTTTCCTTCCTAAGTCGCTTTGCTGCTGAAGACATTATTGTGTTGGTGACGAGAGGGTTGAGTGTTGAGGGTTGAGTGTTTTGATGTGTTGAGTGTTTGATGTGTTGAGTGTTTTGTCTCTGTGCTCTAATGTTTTGCTAGCACTGTTTCTTTATTGGTTTGTGTTGCACTTAAAATTGCTTAAAACGATTATTCCGGGCAAAAAGAACTTTATGTGTTATACTCTTATTTATGCTCCTGCCGTAAGCAGTTTTAATTTTTTTAGGCCGAGTTGAAGGTGTTTTTCGGGTGTTTAAAGCGAAACTACACAAAAGTGCGTCTACTTCTCTCTCACGGCTAACGATAGTGACAGTGCTTGTATGTTTTCTCTGACACTGGTTAAGTTTTTTTGCATTCAATCAATTAGCACTTCACCACGGGCTATGTAGCACGGGTGCTGAACACATTTGAGCCTTTTCGACGTTGATAGTGAGATTTGCGCGAGTTAATTGGGAAAAGACTATAATAGGATAAAATCCAGGTATATAAATACTTCGTCACGCCATTGTGCTGCCACTATCTAGTCCATCAAACGCGACATGGTACAGGGGGCATTGGTTAATCCAAATGGCATAACCACAAAACTCATAAAAAGACGATCAGGAACTGCAAAGTCCGTTTTATCGCGAGAGCTTTCATCAAGTAATATCTGTCAAAGGCGTCTTTCAGATCAAACTTGTGCTGTATTCAGCTTATACTGTCAATACCTAACCTAACCTTTCCAGGTTTTTT
>NW_026453450.1:0-27162 GCF_025200985.1 Drosophila gunungcola
ACAACACTTACCTGTCTCAAATGTTTCCTGGCTCCTTGACAAATCCCTACTGGTGTGACTGCGGCGAGGGATGAGACTGTGGAAATAATAAAATTAAAATAAATACACAATAAATAAAATTAAATCAATGACCACACTTAACTGCCAAAATAGCGTTTTGACTCCTGTCCGATTCCCTCTGACTTGACTGCGGCGAGGGACGAAACTCTGAAACATAATAAAAAAACACAATTAACAAACATATGCACAAATAAAAAATTAAAATCTACACATATCTGCCACAGATGCGTCTCGTGCTCCTGTCCAGATCCAGCTGACGAAGCTATGATGAGGGTTGAGACTGCGTATAAATAAATACAAATTATAAAAACATTTAAAATCAAATAAAACACAACACTTACCTGTCTCAAATGTTTCCTGGCTCCTTGACAAATCCCTACTGGTGTGACTGCGGCGAGGGATGAGACTGTGGAAATAATAAAATTAAAATAAATACACAATAAATAAAATTAAATCAATGACCACACTTAACTGCCAAAATAGCGTTTTGACTCCTGTCCGATTCCCTCTGACTTGACTGCGGCGAGGGACGAAACTCTGAAACATAATAAAAAAACACAATTAACAAGCATATGCACAAATAAAAAATTAAAATCTACACATATCTGCCACAGATGCGTCTCGTGCTCCTGTCCAGATCCAGCTGACGAAGCTATGATGAGGGTTGAGACTGCGTATAAATAAATACAAATTATAAAACATTTAAAATCAAATAAACACAACACTTACCTGTCTCAAATGTTTCCTGGCTCCTTGACAAATCCCTAGTGGTGTGACTGCGGCGAGGGATGAGACTGTGGAAATAATAAAATTCAAATAAATACACAATAAATAAAATTAAATCAATGACCACACTTAACTGCCAAAATAGCGTTTTGACTCCTGTCCGATTCCCTCTGACTTGACAGCGGCGAGGACGAAACTCTGAAACATAATAAAAAACACAATTAACAAACATATGCACAAATAAAAAAATTAAAATCTACACATATCTGCCACAGATCCGTCTCGTGCTCCTGTCCAGATGCAGCTGACGAAGCTATGATGAGGGTTGAGAATGCGTATAAATAAATACAAATTATAAAAACATTTAAAATCAAAATAAACACAACACTTACCTGTCTCAAATGTTTCCTGGCTTATTGACAAATCCCTACTGGTGTGACTGCGGCGAGGGATGAGACTGTGGAAATAATAAAATTCAAATAAATACACAATAAATAAAATTAAATCAATGACCACACTTAACTGCCAAAATAGCGTTTTGACTCCTGTCCGATTCCCTCTGACTTGACTGCGGCGAGGAACGAAACTCTGAAACATAATAAAAAAACACAATTAACAAGCATATGCACAAATAAAAAAATTAAAATCTACACATATCTGCCACAGATCCGTCTCGTGCTCCTGTCCAGATCCAGCTGACGAAGCTATGATGAGGGTTGAGACTGCGTATAAATAAATACAAATTATAAAAACATTTAAAATCAAATAAACACAACACTTACCTGTCTCAAATGTTTCCTGGCTCCTTGACAAATCCCTACTGGTGTGACTGCGGCGAGGGATGAGACTGTGGAAATAATAAAATTAAAATAAATACACAATAAATAAATTAAATCAATGACCACACTTAACTGCCAAAATAGCGTTTTGACTCCTGTCCGATTCCCTCTGACTTGACTGCGGCGAGGGACGAAACTCTGAAACATAATAAAAAAACACAATTAACAACATATGCACAAATAAAAAAATTAAAATCTACACATATCTGCCACAGATCCGTCTCGTGCTCCTGTCCAGATCCAGCTGACGAAGCTATGATGAGGGTTGAGACTGCGTATAAATAAATACAAATTATAAAAACATTTAAAATCAAATAAACACAACACTTACCTGTCTCAAATGTTTCCTGGCTCCTTGACAAATCCCTACTGGTGTGACTGCGGCGAGGGATGAGACTGTGGAAATAATAAAATTAAAATAAATACACAATAAATTAAATTAATCAATGACCACACTTAACTGCCAAAATAGCGTTTTGACTCCTGTCCGATTCCTCTGACTTGACTGCGGCGAGGGACGAACCTCTGAAACATAATAAAAAACACAATTAACAACATATGCACAAATAAAAAAATTAAAATCTACACATATCTGCCACAGATGCGTCTCGTGCTCCTGTCCAGATCCAGCTGACGAAGCTATGATGAGGGTTGAGACTGCGTATAAATAAATACAAATTATAAAAACATTTAAAATCAAATAAAACACAACACTTACCTGTCTCAAATGTTTCCTGGCTCCTTGACAAATCCCTATGGTGTGACTGCGGCGAGGGATGAGACTGTGGAAATAATAAAATTCAAATAAATACACAATAAATAAATTAAATCAATGACCACACTTAACTGCCAAAATAGCGTTTTGACTCCTGTCCGATTCCCTCTGACTTGACTGCGGCGAGGGACGAAACTCTGAAACATAATAAAAAACACAATTAACAAGCATATGCACAAATAAAAAATTAAAATCTACACATATCTGCCACAGATCCGTCTCGTGCTCCTGTCCAGATCCAGCTGACGAAGCTATGATGAGGGTTGAGACTGCGTATAAATAAATACAAATTATAAAAACATTTAAAATCAAAATAAACACAACACTTACCTGTCTCAAATGTTTCCTGGCTCCTTGACAAATCCCTACTGGTGTGACTGCGGCGAGGGATGAGACTGTGGAAATAATAAAATTAAAATAAATACACAATAAATAAAATTAAATCAATGACCACACTTAACTGCCAAAATAGCGTTTTGACTCCTGTCCGATTCCCTCTGACTTGACTGCGGCGAGGGACGAAACTCTGAAACATAATAAAAAAACACAATTAACAAGCATATGCACAAATAAAAAAATTAAAATCTACACATATCTGCCACAGATGCGTCTCGTGCTCCTGTCCAGATCCAGCTGACGAAGCTATGATGAGGGTTGAGACTGCGTATAAATAAATACAAATTATAAAAACATTTAAAATCAAATAAACACAACACTTACCTGTCTCAAATGTTTCCTGGCTCCTTGACAAATCCCTACTGGTGTGACTGCGGCGAGGGATGAGACTGTGGAAATAATAAAATTAAATAAATACACAATAAATAAAATTAAATCAATGACCACACTTAACTGCCAAAATAGCGTTTTGACTCCTGTCCGATTCCCTCTGACTTGACTGCGGCGAGGGACGAAACTCTGAAACATAATAAAAAACACAATTAACAAGCATATGCACAAATAAAAAAATTAAAATCTACACATATCTGCCACAGATGCGTCTCGTGCTCCTGTCCAGATCCAGCTGACGAAGCTATGATGAGGGTTGAGACTGCGTATAAATAAATACAAATTATAAAAACATTTAAAATCAAATAAAACACAACACTTACCTGTCTCAAATGTTTCCTGGCTCCTTGACAAATCCCTACTGGTGTGACTGCGGCGAGGGATGAGACTGTGGAAATAATAAAATTAAAATAAATACACAATAAATAAAATTAAATCAATGACCACACTTAACTGCCAAAATAGCGTTTTGACTCCTGTCCGATTCCCTCTGACTTGACTGCGGCGAGGGACGAAACTCTGAAACATAATAAAAAAACACAATTAACAAGCATATGCACAAATAAAAAAATTAAAATCTACACATATCTGCCACAGATGCGTCTCGTGCTCCTGTCCAGATCCAGCTGACGAAGCTATGATGAGGGTTGAGACTGCGTATAAATAAATACAAATTATAAAAACATTTAAAATCAAAATAAACACAACACTTACCTGTCTCAAATGTTTCCTGGCTCCTTGACAAATCCCTACTGGTGTGACTGCGGCGAGGGATGAGACTGTGGAAATAATAAAATTAAAATAAATACACAATAAATAAATTAAATCAATGACCACACTTAACTGCCAAAATAGCGTTTTGACTCCTGTCCGATTCCCTCTGACTTGACTGCGGCGAGGGACGAAACTCTGAAACATAATAAAAAAACACAATTAACAAACATATGCACAAATAAAAAAATTAAAATCTACACATATCTGCCACAGATGCGTCTCGTGCTCCTGTCCAGATCCAGCTGACGAAGCTATGATGAGGGTTGAGACTGCGTATAAATAAATACAAATTATAAAAACATTTAAAATCAAATAAAACACAACACTTACCTGTCTCAAATGTTTCCTGGCTCCTTGACAAATCCCTACTGGTGTGACTGCGGCGAGGGATGAGACTGTGGAAATAATAAAATTAAATAAATACACAATAAATAAAATTAAATCAATGACCACACTTAACTGCCAAAATAGCGTTTTGACTCCTGTCCGATTCCCTCTGACTTGACTGCGGCGAGGGACGAAACTCTGAAACATAATAAAAAAACACAATTAACAAACATATGCACAAATAAAAAATTAAAATCTACACATATCTGCCACAGATCCGTCTCGTGCTCCTGTCCAGATCCAGCTGACGAAGCTATGATGAGGGTTGAGACTGCGTATAAATAAATACAAATTATAAAAACATTTAAAATCAAATAAACACAACACTTACCTGTCTCAAATGTTTCCTGGCTCCTTGACAAATCCCTACTGGTGTGACTGCGGCGAGGGATGAGACTGTGGAAATAATAAAATTAAAATAAATACACAATAAATAAAATTAAATCAATGACCACACTTAACTGCCAAAATAGCGTTTTGACTCCTGTCCGATTCCCTCTGACTTGACTGCGGCGAGGGACGAAACTCTGAAACATAATAAAAAAACACAATTAACAAGCATATGCACAAATAAAAAAATTAAAATCTACACATATCTGCCACAGATGCGTCTCGTGCTCCTGTCCAGATCCAGCTGACGAAGCTATGATGAGGGTTGAGACTGCGTATAAATAAATACAAATTATAAAAACATTTAAAATCAAATAAAACACAACACTTACCTGTCTCAAATGTTTCCTGGCTCCTTGACAAATCCCTAGTGGTGTGACTGCGGCGAGGGATGAGACTGTGGAAATAATAAAATTCAAATAAATACACAATAAATAAAATTAAATCAATGACCACACTTAACTGCCAAAATAGCGTTTTGACTCCTGTCCGATTCCCTCTGACTTGACTGCGGCGAGGGACGAAACTCTGAAACATAATAAAAAAACACAATTAACAACATATGCACAAATAAAAAAATTAAAATCTACACATATCTGCCACAGATCCGTCTCGTGCTCCTGTCCAGATCCAGCTGACGAAGCTATGATGAGGGTTGAGACTGCGTATAAATAAATACAAATTATAAAAACATTTAAAATCAAATAAACACAACACTTACCTGTCTCAAATGTTTCCTGGCTCCTTGACAAATCCCTACTGGTGTGACTGCGGCGAGGGATGAGACTGTGGAAATAATAAAATTAAAATAAATACACAATAAATAAATTAAATCAATGACCACACTTAACTGCCAAAATAGCGTTTTGACTCCTGTCCGATTCCCTCTGACTTGACTGCGGCGAGGGACGAAACTCTGAAACATAATAAAAAAACACAATTAACAAGCATATGCACAAATAAAAAAATTAAAATCTACACATATCTGCCACAGATGCGTCTCGTGCTCCTGTCCAGATCCAGCTGACGAAGCTATGATGAGGGTTGAGACTGCGTATAAATAAATACAAATTATAAAAACATTTAAAATCAAATAAAACACAACACTTACCTGTCTCAAATGTTTCCTGGCTCCTTGACAAATCCCTACTGGTGTGACTGCGGCGAGGGATGAGACTGTGGAAATAATAAAATTAAAATAAATACACAATAAATAAAATTAAATCAATGACCACACTTAACTGCCAAAATAGCGTTTTGACTCCTGTCCGATTCCCTCTGACTTGACTGCGGCGAGGGACGAAACTCTGAAACATAATAAAAAAACACAATTAACAAGCATATGCACAAATAAAAAATTAAAATCTACACATATCTGCCACAGATGCGTCTCGTGCTCCTGTCCAGATCCAGCTGACGAAGCTATGATGAGGGTTGAGACTGCGTATAAATAAATACAAATTATAAAAACATTTAAAATCAAATAAAACACAACACTTACCTGTCTCAAATGTTTCCTGGCTCCTTGACAAATCCCTACTGGTGTGACTGCGGCGAGGGATGAGACTGTGGAAATAATAAAATTAAATAAATACACAATAAATAAAATTAAATCAATGACCACACTTAACTGCCAAAATAGCGTTTTGACTCCTGTCCGATTCCCTCTGACTTGACTGCGGCGAGGGACGAAACTCTGAAACATAATAAAAAACACAATTAACAACATATGCACAAATAAAAAAATTAAAATCTACACATATCTGCCACAGATGCGTCTCGTGCTCCTGTCCAGATCCAGCTGACGAAGCTATGATGAGGGTTGAGACTGCGTATAAATAAATACAAATTATAAAAACATTTAAAATCAAATAAACACAACACTTACCTGTCTCAAATGTTTCCTGGCTCCTTGACAAATCCCTACTGGTGTGACTGCGGCGAGGGATGAGACTGTGGAAATAATAAAATTCAAATAAATACACAATAAATAAAATTAAATCAATGACCACACTTAACTGCCAAAATAGCGTTTTGACTCCTGTCCGATTCCCTCTGACTTGACTGCGGCGAGGGACGAAACTCTGAAACATAATAAAAAAACACAATTAACAAGCATATGCACAAATAAAAAAATTAAAATCTACACATATCTGCCACAGATGCGTCTCGTGCTCCTGTCCAGATCCAGCTGACGAAGCTATGATGAGGGTTGAGACTGCGTATAAATAAATACAAATTATAAAAACATTTAAAATCAAATAAACACAACACTTACCTGTCTCAAATGTTTCCTGGCTCCTTGACAAATCCCTACTGGTGTGACTGCGGCGAGGGATGAGACTGTGGAAATAATAAAATTAAAATAAATACACAATAAATAAAATTAAATCAATGACCACACTTAACTGCCAAAATAGCGTTTTGACTCCTGTCCGATTCCCTCTGACTTGACTGCGGCGAGGGACGAAACTCTGAAACATAATAAAAAAAACACAATTAACAAGCATATGCACAAATAAAAAAATTAAAATCTACACATATCTGCCACAGATGCGTCTCGTGCTCCTGTCCAGATCCAGCTGACGAAGCTATGATGAGGGTTGAGACTGCGTATAAATAAATACAAATTATAAAAACATTTAAAATCAAATAAACACAACACTTACCTGTCTCAAATGTTTCCTGGCTCCTTGACAAATCCCTACTGGTGTGACTGCGGCGAGGGATGAGACTGTGGAAATAATAAAATTAAAATAAATACACAATAAATAAAATTAAATCAATGACCACACTTAACTGCCAAAATAGCGTTTTGACTCCTGTCCGATTCCCTCTGACTTGACTGCGGCGAGGGACGAAACTCTGAAACATAATAAAAAAAACACAATTAACAAGCATATGCACAAATAAAAAATTAAAATCTACACATATCTGCCACAGATGCGTCTCGTGCTCCTGTCCAGATCCAGCTGACGAAGCTATGATGAGGGTTGAGACTGCGTATAAATAAATACAAATTATAAAAACATTTAAAATCAAATAAAACACAACACTTACCTGTCTCAAATGTTTCCTGGCTCCTTGACAAATCCCTACTGGTGTGACTGCGGCGAGGGATGAGACTGTGGAAATAATAAAATTAAAATAAATACACAATAAATAAAATTAAATCAATGACCACACTTAACTGCCAAAATAGCGTTTTGACTCCTGTCCGATTCCCTCTGACTTGACTGCGGCGAGGGACGAAACTCTGAAACATAATAAAAAAACACAATTAACAAACATATGCACAAATAAAAAAATTAAAATCTACACATATCTGCCACAGATCCGTCTCGTGCTCCTGTCCAGATCCAGCTGACGAAGCTATGATGAGGGTTGAGACTGCGTATAAATAAATACAAATTATAAAAACATTTAAAATCAAATAAACACAACACTTACCTGTCTCAAATGTTTCCTGGCTCCTTGACAAATCCCTACTGGTGTGACTGCGGCGAGGGATGAGACTGTGGAAATAATAAAATTAAAATAAATACACAATAAATAAATTAAATCAATGACCACACTTAACTGCCAAAATAGCGTTTTGACTCCTGTCCGATTCCCTCTGACTTGACTGCGGCGAGGGACGAAACTCTGAAACATAATAAAAAAAACACAATTAACAAGCATATGCACAAATAAAAAAATTAAAATCTACACATATCTGCCACAGATGCGTCTCGTGCTCCTGTCCAGATCCAGCTGACGAAGCTATGATGAGGGTTGAGACTGCGTATAAATAAATACAAATTATAAAAACATTTAAAATCAAATAAACACAACACTTACCTGTCTCAAATGTTTCCTGGCTCCTTGACAAATCCCTAGTGGTGTGACTGCGGCGAGGGATGAGACTGTGGAAATAATAAATTCAAATAAATACACAATAAATAAAATTAAATCAATGACCACACTTAACTGCCAAAATAGCGTTTTGACTCCTGTCCGATTCCCTCTGACTTGACTGCGGCGAGGGACGAAACTCTGAAACATAATAAAAAAACACAATTAACAAGCATATGCACAAATAAAAAAATTAAAATCTACACATATCTGCCACAGATGCGTCTCGTGCTCCTGTCCAGATCCAGCTGACGAAGCTATGATGAGGGTTGAGACTGCGTATAAATAAATACAAATTATAAAAACATTTAAAATCAAATAAAACACAACACTTACCTGTCTCAAATGTTTCCTGGCTCCTTGACAAATCCCTACTGGTGTGACTGCGGCGAGGGATGAGACTGTGGAAATAATAAAATTAAAATAAATACACAATAAATAAAATTAAATCAATGACCACACTTAACTGCCAAAATAGCGTTTTGACTCCTGTCCGATTCCCTCTGACTTGACTGCGGCGAGGGACGAAACTCTGAAACATAATAAAAAAACACAATTAACAAGCATATGCACAAATAAAAAAATTAAAATCTACACATATCTGCCACAGATCCGTCTCGTGCTCCTGTCCAGATCCAGCTGACGAAGCTATGATGAGGGTTGAGACTGCGTATAAATAAATACAAATTATAAAAACATTTAAAATCAAATAAAACACAACACTTACCTGTCTCAAATGTTTCCTGGCTCCTTGACAAATCCCTACTGGTGTGACTGCGGCGAGGGATGAGACTGTGGAAATAATAAAATTAAAATAAATACACAATAAATAAAATTAAATCAATGACCACACTTAACTGCCAAAATAGCGTTTTGACTCCTGTCCGATTCCCTCTGACTTGACTGCGGCGAGGGACGAAACTCTGAAACATAATAAAAAAACACAATTAACAAGCATATGCACAAATAAAAAAATTAAAATCTACACATATCTGCCACAGATGCGTCTCGTGCTCCTGTCCAGATCCAGCTGACGAAGCTATGATGAGGGTTGAGACTGCGTATAAATAAATACAAATTATAAAAACATTTAAAATCAAATAAAACACAACACTTACCTGTCTCAAATGTTTCCTGGCTCCTTGACAAATCCCTAGTGGTGTGACTGCGGCGAGGGATGAGACTGTGGAAATAATAAATTCAAATAAATACACAATAAATAAAATTAAATCAATGACCACACTTAACTGCCAAAATAGCGTTTTGACTCCTGTCCGATTCCCTCTGACTTGACTGCGGCGAGGGACGAAACTCTGAAACATAATAAAAAAAACACAATTAACAAACATATGCACAAATAAAAAAAATATAAAATCTACACATATCTGCCACAGATCCGTCTCGTGCTCCTGTCCAGATCCAGCTGACGAAGCTATGATGAGGGTCGAGACTGCGTATAAATAAATACAAATTATAAAAACATTTAAAATCAAATAAAACACAACACTTACCTGTCTCAAATGTTTCCTGGCTCCTTGACAAATCCCTACTGGTGTGACTGCGGCGAGGGATGAGACTGTGGAAATAATAAAATTAAAATAAATACACAATAAATAAAATTAAATCAATGACCACACTTAACTGCCAAAATAGCGTTTTGACTCCTGTCCGATTCCCTCTGACTTGACTGCGGCGAGGGACGGAAACTCTGAAACATAATAAAAAAAACACAATTAACAAGCATATGCACAAATAAAAAAATTAAAATCTACACATATCTGCCACAGATGCGTCTCGTGCTCCTGTCCAGATCCAGCTGACGAAGCTATGATGAGGGTTGAGACTGCGTATAAATAAATACAAATTATAAAAACATTTAAAATCAAATAAAACACAACACTTACCTGTCTCAAATGTTTCCTGGCTCCTTGACAAATCCCTAGTGGTGTGACTGCGGCGAGGGATGAGACTGTGGAAATAATAAAATTCAAATAAATACACAATAAATAAAATTAAATCAATGACCACACTTAACTGCCAAAATAGCGTTTTGACTCCTGTCCGATTCCCTCTGACTTGACTGCGGCGAGGGACGAAACTCTGAAACATAATAAAAAAACACAATTAACAAACATATGCACAAATAAAAAAATTAAAATCTACACATATCTGCCACAGATCCGTCTCGTGCTCCTGTCCAGATCCAGCTGACGAAGCTATGATGAGGGTTGAGACTGCGTATAAATAAATACAAATTATAAAAACATTTAAAATCAAATAAACACAACACTTACCTGTCTCAAATGTTTCCTGGCTCCTTGACAAATCCCTACTGGTGTGACTGCGGCGAGGGATGAGACTGTGGAAATAATAAAATTAAAATAAATACACAATAAATAAAATTAAATCAATGACCACACTTAACTGCCAAAATAGCGTTTTGACTCCTGTCCGATTCCCTCTGACTTGACTGCGGCGAGGAACGAAACTCTGAAACATAATAAAAAAACACAATTAACAAGCATATGCACAAATAAAAAAATTAAAATCTACACATATCTGCCACAGATCCGTCTCGTGCTCCTGTCCAGATCCAGCTGACGAAGCTATGATGAGGGTTGAGACTGCGTATAAATAAATACAAATTATAAAAACATTTAAAATCAAAATAAACACAACACTTACCTGTCTCAAATGTTTCCTGGCTCCTTGACAAATCCCTAGTGGTGTGACTGCGGCGAGGGATGAGACTGTGGAAATAATAAAATTAAAATAAATACACAATAAATAAATTAAATCAATGACCACACTTAACTGCCAAAATAGCGTTTTGACTCCTGTCCGATTCCCTCTGACTTGACTGCGGCGAGGGACGAAACTCTGAAACATAATAAATAAAACACAATTAACAAACATATGCACAAATAAAAAAATTAAAATCTACACATATCTGCCACAGATCCGTCTCGTGCTCCTGTCCAGATGCAGCTGACGAAGCTATGATGAGGGTTGAGACTGCGTATAAATAAATACAAATTATAAAAACATTTAAAATCAAAATAAACACAACACTTACCTGTCTCAAATGTTTCCTGGCTCCTTGACAAATCCCTACTGGTGTGACTGCGGCGAGGGATGAGACTGTGGAAATAATAAAATTAAAATAAATACACAATAAATAAAATTAAATCAATGACCACACTTAACTGCCAAAATAGCGTTTTGACTCCTGTCCGATTCCCTCTGACTTGACTGCGGCGAGGGACGAAACTCTGAAACATAATAAAAAAAACACAATTAACAAGCATATGCACAAATAAAAAAATTAAAATCTACACATATCTGCCACAGATCCGTCTCGTGCTCCTGTCCAGATCCAGCTGACGAAGCTATGATGAGGGTTGAGACTGCGTATAAATAAATACAAATTATAAAAACATTTAAAATCAAATAAAACACAACACTTACCTGTCTCAAATGTTTCCCGGCTCCTTGACAAATCCCTACTGGTGTGACTGCGGCGAGGGATGAGACTGTGGAAATAATAAAATTAAAATAAATACACAATAAATAAAATTAAATCAATGACCACACTTAACTGCCAAAATAGCGTTTTGACTCCTGTCCGATTCCCTCTGACTTGACTGCGGCGAGGGAGGAAACTCTGAAACATAATAAAAAAAACACAATTAACAAGCATATGCACAAATAAAAAAATTAACATCTACACATATCTGCCACAGATGCGTCTCGTGCTCCTGTCCAGATCCAGCTGACGAAGCTATGATGAGGGTTGAGACTGCGTATAAATAAATACAAATTATAAAAACATTTAAAATCAAATAAAACACAACACTTACCTGTCTCAAATGTTTCCTGGCTCCTTGACAAATCCCTAGTGGTGTGACTGCGGCGAGGGATGAGACTGTGGAAATAATAAAATTAAAATAAATACACAATAAATAAAATTAAATCAATGACCACACTTAACTGCCAAAATAGCGTTTTGACTCCTGTCCGATTCCCTCTGACTTGACTGCGGCGAGGGACGAAACTCTGAAACATAATAAAAAAAACACAATTAACAAGCATATGCACAAATAAAAAAATTAAAATCTACACATATCTGCCACAGATGCGTCTCGTGCTCCTGTCCAGATCCAGCTGACGAAGCTATGATGAGGGTTGAGACTGCGTATAAATAAATACACATTATAAAAACATTTAAAATCAAATAAACACAACACTTACCTGTCTCAAATGTTTCCTGGCTCCTTGACAAATCCCTAGTGGTGTGACTGCAGGCGAGGGATGAGACTGTGGAAATAATAAATTCAAATAAATACACAATAAGTAAATTAAATCAATGACCACACTTAACTGCCAAAATAGCGTTTTGACTCCTGTCCGATTCCCTCTGACTTGACTGCGGCGAGGGACGAAACTCTGAAACATAATAAAAAAAACACAATTAACAAGCATATGCACAAATAAAAAAATTAAAATCTACACATATCTGCCACAGATGCGTCTCGTGCTCCTGTCCAGATCCAGCTGACGAAGCTATGATGAGGGTTGAGACTGCGTATAAATAAATACAAATTATAAAAACATTTAAAATCAAATAAAACACAACACTTACCTGTCTCAAATGTTTCCTGGCTCCTTGACAAATCCCTAGTGGTGTGACTGCAGCGAGGGATGAGACTGTGGAAATAATATAATTCAAATAAATACACAATAAGTAAAATTAAATCAATGACCACACTTAACTGCCAAAACAGCGTTTTGACTCCTGTCCGATTCCCTCTGTCTTGACTGCGGCGAGGGACGAAACTCTGAAACATAATAAAAAAACACAATTAACAAACATATGCACAAAAAAAAAAATAAATAAATAAATCTACACATATCTGCCACAGATCCGTCTCGTGCTCCCGTCCAGATCCAGCTGACGAAGCTATGATGAGGGTCGAGACTGCGTATAAATAAATACAAATTATAAAAACATTTAAAATCAAATAAAACACAACACTTACCTGTCTCAAATGTTTCCCGGCTCCTTGACAAACCCCTACTGGTGTGACTGCGGCGAGGGATGAGACTGTGGAAATAATAAAATTAAAATAAATACACAATAAATAAAATTAAATCAATGACCACACTTAACTGCCAAAATAGCGTTTTGACTCCTGTCCGATTCCCTCTGACTTGACTGCGGCGAGGAACGAAACTCTGAAACATAATAAAAAAACACAATTAACAAGCATATGCAAATTATGTTTTGTCCTCTGCGTTGTGTCCAGCGAAGACTCCCGTGTCCGCCGGTATGGCTAGTAGGATGACTTAAGTTTCCTCTTCCTTGATGTGTCCAGCGACGGCTTTTATATCCGCTGCAGTTGCCAGTAGGAAGATTATGGTGGAAAGTAACTGTACCTTCTATTGCTGGCCTTGGGCTCAGTCAATAAATAAAAGATATAACAATTAACGGCAAGTGCCGGAGTAGTGATATTTATTAAGCGACTTATTGGTTGAGCGCTGCATTCAAAACTGATTACAAATATTCTGCTAAAGCTAAACCTAAACTCGCATCACGCTACAATGTCATGGTCGGCAAGCCGACTCAGCATAAGCGTAACAATAACAAGAAACTCTTGCGACATAACAAAAGTCTCCGGTTGCTGCCGCTGACCATTGCAGCTATAGCGCGCTGATACAAAGTGTTTAGCTCCGCAATTGCGAGAGTTTATTAAACTTATGCATTATCTTATATCTTACAAAGTGTTTAGCTCCGCAGTTGCGAGAGTTTATTAAACTTATGAGTTATCTTATAACTACTCCCCCCTCAAGTCCGTTACCGTCCTCGGTCACGTTAAACCTGCTGATAGCTTCTTGTGCTTCTCGGGAGTCTCGCCTTCTCCTTAACACTTGGAAAAGGAAAAGTGAACCAGTGAGGATAACGCTGAATCCTATTCCAACTCCGAACCAATATTTGGGTGGCCATGACGATGTTATCTCATCTTTGAATCTTTGTATGGTCATTAGGTTTTGAATATTCAACCTATGAAGGAGTGGCATGCTCAAAACCGGGTCGTGGCCTACAATGTTCAGTAGTGGAGACCCCGCGATGCCTGGCGCCTTGTTTAGGACCTCACGTATGTTAACATATTTGGTCCCGTTGACGGTTGCCTGATGCTCAAACGTGATGAGATGCGTGCCGTTTGTTGAAATCTCTGGTCCGCCGTCTGTGCTAACCTTTGCTGCACTTTCGTTGATAATTATTACGCCATCGTCCACCTGGGTGATCGGTTCTAAATGGCTGGGCTGCGTATGGCACATAGCTGTGTCTCCGGCGTGAAGTGCCCGCGCACAGGTGTCGTGTGTCGCCCTTTTGCAAAAGGTGGAATAGGTCGTTGCAGTGCACTCGGTTACTGCTAGGATATCTCCATCGCATTCGGCTACTATGTCATCGTGAAGCTTTAATATTGTGTGATGGTGTGACACGGGGAAGACGGTGATTTTTTTGCAGATGGACTTAACTCTAGGGTATGCTATTAGGATATGGATGATATTTTCGGACTGGAGGACCTTAATAGTCGATGCTTCCACCAGACTAACTATTGGTGTGTCTATCGTATGTTCTACCAAAAACCTCAAATCATTGTTGTCGAAAATAGTTGGATTCACTATGTTTGATTTGGCCAAAGTAACTGTTAACATTAAATTTTGAATTTCTGTTATTAGCATTCTGTTTCTGGCCAGAAGGGCCTCGTATAAGTGAGGAGTGTCAACTAAATTCTGTTGTTTGCTTTTAATAATTTGATTGATGGTATCAGTTAGGTTGTTAATTTGTTTCTGGGTTTCAGAGTTTATTAGAATTTGTCTGTTATTTGAGTCGACTAGTTGGGATTCTGTTACTTTTATTCGTTCGAGGTCTGAGGCGTCAGGGGTGCCTGCGATCACTTTGAGAGCTGTCCCCAGAAAATCTAGGCTTCTAGCTATCCTATGGTGTATTTTTAAAACGGACAGAAGACTCTTAATGTGGTCTGTATCGACCTCTAACAGCTTTCTCATATGTGATTGTGGGAAATGTTCGGACAATTTTTCGGTGCTCTCTGTAATTGCTACAAAATCGGACAAGTTGCTTGTGTGTTTTAAGTAATCCCTCTGCTCCCATACTAACGCGTCCCCGTCTATTATGGGAATGTAGTTAGAGTGCGAGTAATCGGTAATCCGAGCGTTCACTGATATTATCATGAGCAGGATTGTGCTAATCATCCTGTAAGACAAGGAAAACAAAATGAGAAAAAATATTGTGCAACTTACTCTATTACTAATCTAATCTTTGTGCGTGACAATGTTGTCCTT
The DNA here is from genome assembly GCF_025200985.1 of Drosophila gunungcola. Lineage (NCBI taxonomy): Eukaryota > Metazoa > Arthropoda > Insecta > Diptera > Drosophilidae > Drosophila > Drosophila gunungcola. The sequence goes on from NW_026453450.1 coordinate 16,000, forward strand.
ATGGACCACCCGCCCCTTTACAAGAACAGACGTTCCTAGGTCTGCTTGTATCTTTTCTTCTGAGCATAAGGGGGACAACTTGTTTCCAAGCCTTTTGTTGTTTTTTATGTATATTTTCTCACCTACCTCGAATACCCTATTCTGTCTGTTAGGATTACATCTTTCGATATTGTCTTCCTGGGCTTTCGTTATTTTTTCTTTAACGATTCGCCTGATATCGTCAGATTCCGAATGTAAGACCTCTATAGGTTTTCTACCGGTGATTGAGTGGATTGTTCTATTATATTCCACCGTTGCCCTCATTATTAATTCAGTTGTGTCGTCGGCTTTTTTGTCTAATTTCAGACATCTCGCGATTTCGGTTAAGGTGCTGTGAAAACGCTCCACTTGACCATTTGAACTGCTGTGGAGTGGGGGTGCATTTACGACATCTATATTGTAGTTGTTTTTTGGAAGCGATGTTATTGTTTCAGACTTGAAAGCTGGCTCGTTGTCGCAATAAATGGTTCTAATGTTTGGGAATAAGTTTATCAGCTGTAATATAGGGGCTTTTACGTCGACTATTGTTCGGGATATTATTGGCTGAACTACGGCGAATTTTGAGAACTTGTCGATGCAAGTTAGAAACTGTTTTTTATCTGTGTTAAATACGTCGATATGGAGCATTTCCCGGAGTGGGATGGAATTGGTGTTATTCCAAGTTCTTGCTTTTTGGGGTGCCTATCGTACTTTGCTTGTATGCATACCTTGCAATTAGCGACGATTTCATTGGCTAGCTTGTTCATTTTGGGAAAATAGTAATCGCGAAGGACTTGCTTAGTATTTTCTTGAGCAGCTCTGTGCGCACGATTGTGTTCAGCTGTGATAATCTCTCTTTGTTCGTTTTTGTCAGAGATGTCGGCTACTAAATTCTTACAATGCCAAAATTTTGCTGTGGGGAAATTTAACACGACTTTGTGTTGAAAACTGGCCAGTGTCGGTAAGTCGCAGTGAATTGCATTTACGACATTTGGGTTAATTACCTCCTTAAGCGTCTCAAAAAGGTTACTTTTATCAGTGAAATTTATTAAGTGGCGAGTTTTGCTGCCGAAAAGTATAAAGTTGCGCTTTAATGGGAAACGTGCTTCTTCTAGGACTATTTGGTTCCTGAAACAATTTAAAGGTTTGTCCGTCGTTTCAATTGTGTAGGTCAGGGAAATTTCGCTGTGAATGGTGGCTGCATCTGAGTGGGGCTCATCTTGCAATGCGTTTACGTTTTGTCGTGATAGGGCATCAGCCACGAAATTTTCTTTACCTGGCTTATAGAACATTTTTGCATCATGTTCGTCAATGTAAGCCTTCCATCTTTTAATCTTTGCGTTTGTATTTTTTTCAGATACCGCAAAGGTTAAAGGCTGGTGGTCGGTAAATATTTTTATCTCCTTGGTGCCGTACAAGAAGTTTTGTAGCTTGCCAAGTGCCCACACAATTGCCAGTAACTCACGTTCGTTTGTGGCGTAATTCAACTCGCACTGTTTTAAAGTTCGCGAGATCATTGTAATGGGTCGACCCCCTTGGGACAAAACAGCTCCTATGCCATTTGCGGAGGCATCGGTAGTAAGGTCGAACGGCTGCTTAAAATCGGGATACATGAGGATGACATCTTCTGATGCTAAAATCTTCCTTAATCGTTCAAATGCATCGCGTTGTGAATCGCTAAATTCGATTGCCACCTTACGGGACCTGTGTTTACTAACCGTTCCGTTTTCCCCTTTCAGGATGTCTGTCAAGGGCCTAGCGATTGCGGCAAAATCCTTTACGAATCTTCTGTAGTAGCTTGCTAACCCTAGAAATGATCTGAGACTGTACAAATTTTTCGGTTCGGGGTATTCCTGTATGGTTTTTACCTTCTCGGGGTCAGTTTTTGCTCCACCTTTGGTAACTATAAAACCTAGGAATTCGACGCTTTCCCTAAAGAATTTGGTTTTTTCCTGGGACACCCTCATGTTCGCATCGCTTAAGCACTTTAGTACTGTCTCGATGTGCCGAACATGGTCAGCTTCGTTCTCAGAGAAAATTATTACGTCATCAACATAGACGTAACAAATTTTCCCAATTTGTTCTCTAAGAACGTCATCTATGGTTCTCTGAAAAATGCTTCCGGCATTTTTAAGGCCGAAGGGTAGGCGACAGAACTCATATTTCCCGCCGTTTACTGAAAACGAGGTTTTCTCTCGGTCTTGTTCCGCTAGGAAAATCTGGTGGTACCCTGATTTTAGATCAAGGGTAGTGAAAAATTTTGCCTTCCCTAGGTTCGCTAGAATCATGGGAATACAAGGCATTGGGTAGCGATCTGGAATAGTTTTTTCGTTCAATTTCCTAAAATCGATTACCAAACGTTTGTTCTTATTGCCGTTGGCGTCGGTTCCCTTTTTGTCAACTACCCAAGTTGGGCTGTTGTATGGGGCACCTTGATGGTCTAATTATGCCATCCTTTAACAACTGTTTTATTTCGTTGTTTACAAAATCTGCCACACCCATAGGGTGTGGGTACAACCTTGAATACACCGGTTCGTTGTCTTCCGTACGAATAGTGGCGACGACAGAAGTGTTAAAGGGTAGTGCCTCGTTAGAGGTCGAAAATACCTTTAGTTTTCCTAATATCATCTTTTTAAATTCCTTTTTGATGGAATTTGGCACCACTATGTCATTTACATCTGTGAAGTTCACGCTGTCACAGTTGTAGTACTGAAGCTTTTCCGATTTATTCTGGTATTCTAGAGTGCTATTGTTTAAGTTCAATGTCACTCCTGCCTCTGTTAAGAGGTCGAAGCCTATGATGGCATCAAACGTACTAAGCGTGTCTAGTAAGAAAAATGGTGAAATTTTTTGAAAAATTGACATTAAACATTTGTTTTTGATTTCACTGGAGCCGTGTATTGAGCTCACAGTGAAAGGCCTGTCGACTGGAATTACGTTTTTAGCTCCTTTACGGGCTTTACGTAATTCTTCGCCGCCCTAGTGTCTATTAGGATTTTTAATTTTCTCCCAGCCAGCTGCCGTTCAATGACGGGTAGCCGGGACCTCCCACTAAAAAATTTAATGAATCGTTGTCATATGTTGAGTCGCTGTCGTCATTTATGTTCTCGACTGCGCTTTCGGCTGCATCTTTATAGTCCTCATCTAGGTCGGCCTGGGCACCTCGGACTACATTGTTGACTCGCTGCCGTCTCTGACCTGTAACTCGCTCTGACGAATTTTGCCGCTTCCTAGCTGGTGGACCATTGTTTGTTTGCTGTCTCTCAAAATTGGTGAGCTGCCTGAATCTCGAGGACGAATCTATCTCCATTGGTTCAGGAGCCTGGCCCTGGTCTCTTTTTCTCTGTTCAAAATAAGTGTTGTTATTTTGCCGCTTGGTAAAATGGGGGTTTTTGTCGAAGCTACGGTCGTCCCTATTGTTTTTTTTCCTGTTTGGGGTGACCGCGGGACCTGATGGCCCCCATTGCATGGGATTTCTCTTCTAGAGCCTTGGCATATGAACTCGAGAACATGCTTCTTTCGATGCTAGACTCTGCCTCTTTCGCTAGGGCTAGCGCAGACGGCAGGTCTTTTGGCTGAGCTGGGAAAACAATTGCCTTTAATGATTTTTTTAGGCCCGAAATAAATGCGTGCAGCGCATCTGCCCTGATTTCTTTGTTCATTAGGTCAGCGCCTTCTTGGTCGTGTGACATAATGATTTTATTAGTTACCAGCGTTAATTTCTTTTCGACTTCGTCATAATAGTCCATTAGACTTGAGTCGCCTTGCCTAACCATCTCAAGCGCTTGCCGCAGAGTGCGCAATGATGTGCGATTTGCGTATGTGCAATCTAGTCTTGCTATAATTGCATCGAAATTCAGCACTGTGTTGTGTGAGACTAGCAGTGCCCGTGCGGGCCCTTTGAGTTTGTTTCTAATAATAGTGACGGCTTGATAATGTGAATTGCTGCCGTTATACGGCCTGAAAAGCTCATATGCGTCATTGGAAGACTGTCGCCATGCCACGTACTTGTCTTGGGTTCCATTAAAATCTGGTATTGATTTTATAATGTCCAAGGGAACGTCGCATCTGATTTCTGGGTTTACAGAAATCCTTTCATATACGTTGATCTGAGGGGTGTCGACACGCAAATTGCTAAGCTGATTCTCGACCGCTTGAATGCGCGCTTGAAAATTTATTTCCTGACGTGCTAACGCTGCGTTAACGGCAGCTGTTACTAAAGCTTGAACCTGTTGTGCGTCCATGTCTGTTTCTAAAAGGCACTGTTGGCTATCACTGTCGTGGTCGGAAATATTAAACCTTGGTTAGAATTCAACTGTCTTGACTGTCGTACTCTGTTTTAACCGCTCTATAGTCCTTTGACCAACTCATCAATCAATCATCAAAAACCTTCTCATTATTTGTTTGTATTCCGATTATTTTTAAATCGGTATGCAAATTATGTTTGTATTATTTCGGCACAGTTTTTATAGGTTATCAAACACTTTAATTTTTATTTAAATTTTTGGATTTGATGTTTTTTTATAGAACTTACATGTTACATTCCATGTGTGCGTGAGTTCTTAATTAAGTTGAGCGCCAATTATGTTTTGTCCTCTGCGTTGTGTCCAGCGAAGACTCCCGTGTCCGCCGGTATGGCTAGTAGGATGACTTAAGTTTCCTCTTCCTTGATGTGTCCAGCGACGGCTTTTATATCCGCTGCAGTTGCCAGTAGGAAGATTATGGTGGAAAGTAACTGTACCTTCTATTGCTGGCCTTGGGCTCAGTCAATAAATAAAAGATATAACAATTAACGGCAAGTGCCGGAGTAGTGATATTTATTAAGCGACTTATTGGTTGAGCGCTGCATTCAAAACTGATTACAAATATTCTGCTAAAGCTAAACCTAAACTCGCATCACGCTACAATGTCATGGTCGGCAAGCCGACTCAGCATAAGCGTAACAATAACAAGAAACTCTTGCGACATAACAAAAGTCTCCGGTTGCTGCCGCTGACCATTGCAGCTATAGCGCGCTGATACAAAGTGTTTAGCTCCGCAATTGCGAGAGTTTATTAAACTTATGAATTATCTTATATCTTACAAAGTGTTTAGCTCCGCAGTTGCGAGAGTTTATTAAACTTATGAGTTATCTTATAACTTACACAAATAAAAAAATTAAATCTACACATATCTCCACAGATCCGTCCTCGTGCTCCTGTCCAGATCCAGCTGACGAGCTATGATGAGGTTGAAGACTGCGTATAATTAATACAAATTATAAAAAATTTAAAATCAAAATAAACACAACACTTAACTGTCTCAAATGTTTCCTGGCTCCTTGACAAAATCCCTAGTGGTGTGACTGCGGCGAGGGATGAGACTATGGAAATAATAAAATTAAAATAAATACACAATAAATTAAATTAAATCAATGACCACACTTAACTGCCAAAATAGCGTTTTGACTCCTGTCCGATTCCCTCTGACTTGACAGCGGCGAGGGACGAAACTCTGAAACATAATAAATAAAACACAATTAACAAACATATGCACAAATAAAAAAATTAAAATCTACACATATCTGCCACAGATGCGTCTCGTGCTCCTGTCCAGATCCAGCTGACGAAGCTATGATGAGGGTTGAGACTGCGTATAAATAAATACAAATTATAAAAACATTTAAAATCAAATAAACACAACACTTACCTGTCTCAAATGTTTCCTGGCTCCTTGACAAATCCCTACTGGTGTGACTGCGGCGAGGGATGAGACTGTGGAAATAATAAAATTAAAATAAATACACAATAAATAAAATTAAATCAATGACCACACTTAACTGCCAAAATAGCGTTTTGACTCCTGTCCGATTCCCTCTGACTTGACTGCGGCGAGGGACGAAACTCTGAAACATAATAAAAAAAACACAATTAACAAGCATATGCACAAATAAAAAAATTAAAATCTACACATATCTGCCACAGATGCGTCTCGTGCTCCTGTCCAGATCCAGCTGACGAAGCTATGATGAGGGTTGAGACTGCGTATAAATAAATACAAATTATAAAAACATTTAAAATCAAATAAAACACAACACTTACCTGTCTCAAATGTTTCCTGGCTCCTTGACAAATCCCTACTGGTGTGACTGCGGCGAGGGATGAGACTGTGGAAATAATAAAATTAAAATAAATACACAATAAATAAATTAAATCAATGACCACACTTAACTGCCAAAATAGCGTTTTGACTCCTGTCCGATTCCCTCTGACTTGACTGCGGCGAGGGACGAAACTCTGAAACATAATAAAAAAACACAATTAACAAGCATATGCACAAATAAAAAAATTAAAATCTACACATATCTGCCACAGATGCGTCTCGTGCTCCTGTCCAGATCCAGCTGACGAAGCTATGATGAGGGTTGAGACTGCGTATAAATAAATACAAATTATAAAAACATTTAAAATCAAATAAAACACAACACTTACCTGTCTCAAATGTTTCCTGGCTCCTTGACAAATCCCTAGTGGTGTGACTGCGGCGAGGGATGAGACTGTGGAAATAATAAATTAAAATAAATACACAATAAATAAAATTAAATCAATGACCACACTTAACTGCCAAAATAGCGTTTTGACTCCTGTCCGATTCCCTCTGACTTGACTGCGGCGAGGGACGAAACTCTGAAACATAATAAAAAAAACACAATTAACAAGCATATGCACAAATAAAAAAATTAAAATCTACACATATCTGCCACAGATGCGTCTCGTGCTCCTGTCCAGATCCAGCTGACGAAGCTATGATGAGGGTTGAGACTGCGTATAAATAAATACAAATTATAAAAACATTTAAAATCAAATAAAACACAACACTTACCTGTCTCAAATGTTTCCTGGCTCCTTGACAAATCCCTACTGGTGTGACTGCGGCGAGGGATGAGACTGTGGAAATAATAAAATTAAAATAAATACACAATAAATAAAATTAAATCAATGACCACACTTAACTGCCAAAATAGCGTTTTGACTCCTGTCCGATTCCCTCTGACTTGACTGCGGCGAGGGACGAAACTCTGAAACATAATAAAAAAACACAATTAACAAGCATATGCACAAATAAAAAATTAAAATCTACACATATCTGCCACAGATGCGTCTCGTGCTCCTGTCCAGATCCAGCTGACGAAGCTATGATGAGGGTTGAGACTGCGTATAAATAAATACAAATTATAAAAACATTTAAAATCAAATAAAACACAACACTTACCTGTCTCAAATGTTTCCTGGCTCCTTGACAAATCCCTACTGGTGTGACTGCGGCGAGGGATGAGACTGTGGAAATAATAAAATTAAAATAAATACACAATAAATAAAATTAAATCAATGACCACACTTAACTGCCAAAATAGCGTTTTGACTCCTGTCCGATTCCCTCTGACTTGACTGCGGCGAGGGACGAAACTCTGAAACATAATAAAAAAACACAATTAACAAGCATATGCACAAATAAAAAAATTAAAATCTACACATATCTGCCACAGATGCGTCTCGTGCTCCTGTCCAGATCCAGCTGACGAAGCTATGATGAGGGTTGAGACTGCGTATAAATAAATACAAATTATAAAAACATTTAAAATCAAATAAACACAACACTTACCTGTCTCAAATGTTTCCTGGCTCCTTGACAAATCCCTACTGGTGTGACTGCGGCGAGGGATGAGACTGTGGAAATAATAAAATTAAAATAAATACACAATAAATAAAATTAAATCAATGACCACACTTAACTGCCAAAATAGCGTTTTGACTCCTGTCCGATTCCCTCTGACTTGACTGCGGCGAGGGACGAAACTCTGAAACATAATAAAAAAACACAATTAACAAGCATATGCACAAATAAAAAAATTAAAATCTACACATATCTGCCACAGATGCGTCTCGTGCTCCTGTCCAGATCCAGCTGACGAAGCTATGATGAGGGTTGAGACTGCGTATAAATAAATACAAATTATAAAAACATTTAAAATCAAATAAACACAACACTTACCTGTCTCAAATGTTTCCTGGCTCCTTGACAAATCCCTACTGGTGTGACTGCGGCGAGGGATGAGACTGTGGAAATAATAAAATTAAAATAAATACACAATAAATTAAATTAAATCAATGACCACACTTAACTGCCAAAATAGCGTTTTGACTCCTGTCCGATTCCCTCTGACTTGACTGCGGCGAGGGACGAAACTCTGAAACATAATAAAAAAACACAATTAACAAGCATATGCACAAATAAAAAAATTAAAATCTACACATATCTGCCACAGATGCGTCTCGTGCTCCTGTCCAGATCCAGCTGACGAAGCTATGATGAGGGTTGAGACTGCGTATAAATAAATACAAATTATAAAAACATTTAAAATCAAAATAAACACAACACTTACCTGTCTCAAATGTTTCCTGGCTCCTTGACAAATCCCTACTGGTGTGACTGCGGCGAGGGATGAGACTGTGGAAATAATAAAATTAAAATAAATACACAATAAATAAAATTAAATCAATGACCACACTTAACTGCCAAAATAGCGTTTTGACTCCTGTCCGATTCCCTCTGACTTGACTGCGGCGAGGGACGAAACTCTGAAACATAATAAAAAAACACAATTAACAAGCATATGCACAAATAAAAAAATTAAAATCTACACATATCTGCCACAGATGCGTCTCGTGCTCCTGTCCAGATCCAGCTGACGAAGCTATGATGAGGGTTGAGACTGCGTATAAATAAATACAAATTATAAAAACATTTAAAATCAAATAAAACACAACACTTACCTGTCTCAAATGTTTCCTGGCTCCTTGACAAATCCCTACTGGTGTGACTGCGGCGAGGGATGAGACTGTGGAAATAATAAAATTAAAATAAATACACAATAAATAAAATTAAATCAATGACCACACTTAACTGCCAAAATAGCGTTTTGACTCCTGTCCGATTCCCTCTGACTTGACTGCGGCGAGGGACGAAACTCTGAAACATAATAAAAAAAACACAATTAACAAGCATATGCACAAATAAAAAAATTAAAATCTACACATATCTGCCACAGATCCGTCTCGTGCTCCTGTCCAGATCCAGCTGACGAAGCTATGATGAGGGTTGAGACTGCGTATAAATAAATACAAATTATAAAAACATTTAAAATCAAATAAAACACAACACTTACCTGTCTCAAATGTTTCCTGGCTCCTTGACAAATCCCTACTGGTGTGACTGCGGCGAGGGATGAGACTGTGGAAATAATAAAATTAAAATAAATACACAATAAATAAAATTAAATCAATGACCACACTTAACTGCCAAAATAGCGTTTTGACTCCTGTCCGATTCCCTCTGACTTGACTGCGGCGAGGGACGAAACTCTGAAACATAATAAAAAAACACAATTAACAAGCATATGCACAAATAAAAAAATTAAAATCTACACATATCTGCCACAGATGCGTCTCGTGCTCCTGTCCAGATCCAGCTGACGAAGCTATGATGAGGGTTGAGACTGCGTATAAATAAATACAAATTATAAAAACATTTAAAATCAAATAAAACACAACACTTACCTGTCTCAAATGTTTCCTGGCTCCTTGACAAATTCCTACTGGTGTGACTAGCGGCGAGGGATGAGACTGTGGAAATAATAAAATTAAAATAAATACACAATAAATAAATTAAATCAATGACCACACTTAACTGCCAAAATAGCGTTTTGACTCCTGTCCGATTCCCTCTGACTTGACTGCGGCGAGGGACGAAACTCTGAAACATAATAAAAAAAACACAATTAACAAGCATATGCACAAATAAAAAAATTAAAATCTACACATATCTGCCACAGATGCGTCTCGTGCTCCTGTCCAGATCCAGCTGACGAAGCTATGATGAGGGTTGAGACTGCGTATAAATAAATACAAATTATAAAAACATTTAAAATCAAATAAACACAACACTTACCTGTCTCAAATGTTTCCTGGCTCCTTGACAAATCCCTACTGGTGTGACTGCGGCGAGGGATGAGACTGTGGAAATAATAAAATTAAAATAAATACACAATAAATAAATTAAATCAATGACCACACTTAACTGCCAAAATAGCGTTTTGACTCCTGTCCGATTCCCTCTGACTTGACTGCGGCGAGGGACGAAACTCTGAAACATAATAAAAAAAACACAATTAACAAGCATATGCACAAATAAAAAAATTAAAATCTACACATATCTGCCACAGATGCGTCTCGTGCTCCTGTCCAGATCCAGCTGACGAAGCTATGATGAGGGTTGAGACTGCGTATAAATAAATACAAATTATAAAAACATTTAAAATCAAATAAAACACAACACTTACCTGTCTCAAATGTTTCCTGGCTCCTTGACAAATCCCTACTGGTGTGACTGCGGCGAGGGATGAGACTGTGGAAATAATAAAATTAAAATAAATACACAATAAATAAAATTAAATCAATGACCACACTTAACTGCCAAAATAGCGTTTTGACTCCTGTCCGATTCCCTCTGACTTGACTGCGGCGAGGGACGAAACTCTGAAACATAATAAAAAAAACACAATTAACAAGCATATGCACAAATAAAAAAATTAAAATCTACACATATCTGCCACAGATGCGTCTCGTGCTCCTGTCCAGATCCAGCTGACGAAGCTATGATGAGGGTTGAGACTGCGTATAAATAAATACAAATTATAAAAACATTTAAAATCAAATAAAACACAACACTTACCTGTCTCAAATGTTTCCTGGCTCCTTGACAAATCCCTACTGGTGTGACTGCGGCGAGGGATGAGACTGTGGAAATAATAAAATTAAAATAAATACACAATAAATAAAATTAAATCAATGACCACACTTAACTGCCAAAATAGCGTTTTGACTCCTGTCCGATTCCCTCTGACTTGACTGCGGCGAGGGACGAAACTCTGAAACATAATAAAAAAACACAATTAACAAGCATATGCACAAATAAAAAAATTAAAATCTACACATATCTGCCACAGATGCGTCTCGTGCTCCTGTCCAGATCCAGCTGACGAAGCTATGATGAGGGTTGAGACTGCGTATAAATAAATACAAATTATAAAAACATTTAAAATCAAAT